>NW_026890891.1:0-90000 GCF_015708825.2 Lethenteron reissneri
GACACACAGAGACACACAGAGACACGCAGAGACACACAGAGACACACAGATACATGTGGGGACATGTGGAGACACACAGAGACACGCAGAGACACACAGATACACAGAGACACACAGAGACACAGAGAGACACGGAAACACACAGAGACAGAGTGGAGAGACACGGAGACCCACAGATACATGCAGAGACACACATAGATCCACAGAGATTCACAGAGACACACAGAGACAGGCAGAGAGACCCACAGAGACACAGAGACACACAGAGACTCATAGAGACACACAGAGAAACACAGAGACTCACAGAGACAAACAGAGACACGCAGAGACACGCAGAGACACACAGAGACCCACAGAGACACACAGAGAGACACAGACACCCACAGAGACCCCCACAAAGACTCACAGAGACGCACAGAGACACACAGAGACCCACAGAGAACCCCACAGAGACCCACAGAGACACACAGAGACCCCACAGACACCCATAGAGTCCCACAGAGACACAGAGACCCACAGAGACTCATAGAGACCCACAGAGACCCACAGAGACACACAGAGACCCACAGAGACCCTCAGAGACCCACAGAGACCCATAGAGTCACACAGAGACCCACAGATACCCACAGAGAGACCCACAGAGACACACAGAGACACACAGAGACCCACAGAGACCCCCAAGAGACCCACAGAGACCCAAAAAGACACATCGAGACCTACACACACACAGTGACACACACACACAGTGACACACACACAGTGACACACACACAGTGACACACACACACACACAGTGACACACACACAGTGACACACACAGTGACACACACACAGTGACACACACACAGTGACACACACACAGTGACACACACACCAGTGACACACACCACAGTGACACACACACACACAGTGACACACACACACAGTGACACACACACACAGTGACACACACACAAACCTTGTTTCTTCCAGGTTCGTCCATAGATGTTGTAGCGGCACCACCACCATCACTACCACCATCACCATCACCACCATCATCACCACCCTGCACACACCACCACCATCATCACCATCACCACCATCATCACCACCACCACCATCACCACCACCATCACCACCACCCTGCACACACCCCCACCATCATCACCATCACCACCACCATCACCCCACCATCATCACCACACCATCACCACCACCCTGCACACACCACCATCACCACCACCATCACCAACACCACCATCACCACCATCACCATCACCACCATCCCATCACCACCACCATCACCATCACCACCATCACCACCACCATCACCACCACCATCACCACCACACCACCACTATCACCACCATCACCACCACAACCATCACCACCATCACCACCACCATCACCACCATCACCACCATCACCATCACCACCACCACCATCACCACCACCATCACCACCACCTCCACCACTATCACCACCACCATCACCACTATCACCACCATCACCACCACAACCATCACCACCATCACCACCACCATCACCACCATCACCATCACCACCATCATCACCCTCATCACCACCACCATCACCACAATCACCACCACCACCATCACCACTATCACCACCATCACCACCACCACCATCACCACCATCACCTCCTCCACGTGAGTCATGTCGATGGCGTTCATGAACGAGTCCGTGTCGTCAAAACCATCTACGTCCTGACACCTGGGACACGGGGAGACACGGGAGGAGACACGGGGAGACACGGGAGACACGGGGGACACGGGGAGACACGGGGAGACACGGTGAGGAGACACGGGAGACACGGGGGGACACAGGGAGACACGGGGAGACACGGGGAGACGCGGGGAGACACGGTGAGGAGACACGGGGAGACACGGGGGGACACAGGGAGACACGGGGAGACACTGGGGAGACACGGGAGACACGGGGAGGAGACACGGGGAGACACGGGGAGACACAGGGAGACACGGGGAGACACTGGGGAGACACGGGGAGGAACACGGGAGGAGACACGGGGAGACACGGGGACACAGGGAGACACGGGGAGACACTGGGAGACACGGTGAGGAGACACGGGGAGACACGGGGGACACGGGGAGACACGGGGAGACACGGTGACACACCACAGTGACACACACAGTGACACACACACACAGTGACACACACACCAAACCTTTTTTCCTCCAGGTTCCTCCATAGATGTTGTAGCGGCACCACCACCATCACCACCATCACTATCACCACCATCACCACCACCCTGCACACACCACCACCGTCACCACCATCACCATCACCACCACCTTGCACACACCACCATCATCACCACCACCACCATCACCATCACCTCCACCACCACCACCTCCATCAAAACCACCACCACCATCACCACCACCACCTCCATCACCACCATCACCACCATCACCAACACCAACATCACCATCACCACCATCACCACCATCACCACCACCACCACCATCGTCACGACCATCAATCACCCATCACCACCACCACCATCAACCACCATCTGCCACCAATCACCACCATCACACCACATCGCCACTATCACCCACCATCACCACCATCACCACCATCACCACCCTCATCATCATCAGCAACCATCACCACCACCATCACCACCATCACCACCATCACCCACCCCCATCACCACCATCACCACCATCACACCACCATCACCACCACCATCACTACCACCACCATCACCATCACCACCATCATCATCATCACCACCATCACCACCACCATTACCACATCACCACCATCACCACAAACACCACCATCAACATCACCACCATCACCATCACCACCATCACCATCACCACCATCACCACCACCACCATCATCACCACCATCATCATCACCATCAACCACCATCACCACCAACCCCACCATCACCATCACCACCATCACCATCACCACCATCACCACCAATCACCATCACCACCACCACCATCACCCACCATCACCATCCTCCACGTGAGTCATGTCGATGGCGAACATGAACGAGTCCGTGTCATCAAAACCATCCACGTCCTCCTGACACCTGGGACACGGGGAGACACGGGGAGACACGGTGAGACACGCGGGGACACGGGGAGACACGGGGAGACACGGGGAGACACGGGGAGACACGGGGGAGACACGGAGGGACACGGGGGAGACACGGGGAGGAGACACGAGGGGAGACAAGGGGAGGAGACACGGGGAGGAGACACGAGGGGAGACACGGGAGACACGGGGAGACACGAGGAGGAGACACAGGGAGACACGGGGAGACACGGGGGGGGGGTGTCAGGGTGAGTGTTGGAGGTAAGGATGGTGAGAGGTGAGTGGGGGGTGAGTGGAATGGTGAGTGGGAGGGTGAGTGGGAGGTGAGTGGGGTGGTGAGTGGGTGGGTGGGTGAGTGAGTGGGTAGGTGGGTGAGTGGGTGGATGAGTGAGTGGGTGAGTGGGTGGGTGAGTGAGTGGGTAAGTGGGTGAGTGAGTGGGTGTGTGGGATGGTGAGTGAGCATGGTGAGTGGGGAAGTGAGGTGGGTGGGTAGAGTGGGTGGGTGGGTGAGTGAGTGGGTGAGTGGGTGGGTGAGTGCGTGGGTGGGTAAGTGGGTGCGTGCGTGGATGGGTGAGTGGGTGAGTGGCTGGGTGAGTGGGTGCGTGGGTGGGTGGGTGAGTGAGTGGGTGGGGTGTAGTGGCTGGGTGAGTGGGTGAGTGGCTGGGTGAGTGGGTGAGTGGGTTGGTGGGTGAGTGAGTGGGTGAGTGGGTGGGTGGGTGAGTGGGTGGGTGAGTGGGTGAGTGGGTGAGTGTATCCTCACCGCCCTGGGGAATCGAAGTGGATGGAGACTGGATAGTTTGACGACTCTGCAAACGGCAACATTCCCTGCAGACAAGCAAGAGACACGCAGAGACACACAGAGACACGCAGAGACCCGCAGAGACACGCAGAGACACACAGAGAACCACAGAGACCCACAGAGACCCACAGAGACACACAGAGACACACAGAGACCCATAGAGACACACAGAGACACACAGAGACCCATAGAGACACACAGAGATTCACAGAGACACACAGAGACACACAGAGACTCACAGAGACACACAGATACATGCGGAGACACACAGAGACCACAGAGACACACAGAGACACACAGATACATGTGGGGACATGTGGAGACACGCAGAGACACGCAGAGACACGCAGAGACACACAGAGACACACAGAGACACACAGAAACACAGATAGACACGGAAACACACAGAGACAGAGTGGAGAGACACGGAGACCCACAGATACATGCAGAGACACACATAGATCCACAGAGATTCACAGAGACACACAGAGACAGACAGAGAGACCCACAGAGACACAGAGACACACAGAGACTCATAGAGACACACAGAGAAACACAGAGACTCACAGAGACAAACAGAGACACGCAGAGACACGCAGAAACACGCAGAGACCCGCAGAGACACGCAGAGACACACAGAGAACCACAGAGACCCACAGAGACCCACAGAGACTCACAGAGACACACAGATACATGCAGAGACACACAGAGACACACAGAGACCCATAGAGACACACAGAGACACACAGAGACCCAAAGAGACACACAGAGACTCACAGAGACACACAGAGACACACAGAGACTCACAGAGACACACAGATACATGCGGAGACACACAGAGACACACAGAGACACACAGAGACACGCAGAGACACACAGAGACACACAGATACATGTGGGGACATGTGGAGACACACAGAGACACGCAGAGACACACAGATACACAGAGACACACAGAGACACAGAGAGACACGGAAACACACAGAGACAGAGTGGAGAGACACGGAGACCCACAGATACATGCAGAGACACACATAGATCCACAGAGATTCACAGAGACACACAGAGACAGGCAGAGAGACCCACAGAGACACAGAGACACAAGAGACTCATAGAGACACACAGAGAAACACAGAGACTCACAGAGACAAACAGAGACACGCAGAGACACGCAGAGACACACAGAGACCCACAGAGACACACAGAGAGACACAGCACACACCACATGAGACCACCCACAAAGACTCACAGGAGACGCACAAAGAACACACAGTAGACTCCACAGAGAACCCCACAGAGACCCACAGGAGACACTACCAGAGACACCCCCACAGAGCACCGCATAGAGTCCCACAGAGGACACAGAGAACCCACACAGAGACTCATAGAGACCCACAGAGACCCACAGAGACACACAGACCCACAAGAGACCCTCAGATGACCCACTCAGAGAACCCATAAGGAGTTCACACAGAGACCCACAGATACCCACCAGAGAGAGACCCCAACAGAGACACACAGAGACAACACAGAGACCCACAGAGACCCCCCAAAGAGACGCCACAGAGACCCAAAAAAGGACCACATCGAGACCTACATCACCCATTGAAACACACCACAGTGACACACGACACAACAGTGACACACACACACAGTGACACACACAGTGACACACACACACAGTGACACACACACAGTGACACACACACAGTGACACACACACACAGTGACACACAAACACAGTGACACACACACACAGTGACACACACACACAGTGACACACACACACAGTGACACACACACAAACCTTGTTTCTTCCAGGTTCGTCCATAGATGTTGTAGCGGCACCACCACCATCACTACCACCATCACCATCACCACCATCATCACCACCCTGCACACACCACCACCATCATCACCATCACCACCATCATCACCCACCACCACCATCACCACCACCATCACCACCACCCTGCACACACCCCACCATCATCACCATCACCACCACCATCACCACCACCATCATCACCACCACCATCACCACCACCCTGCACACACCACCATCACCACCACCATCACCAACACCACCATCACCACCATCACCATCACCACCATCACCATCACCACCACCATCACCATCACCACCATCACATCACCACCATCCCACCACCATCACCACCACCACCACCACTATCACCACCATCACCACCAACAACCATCACCACCATCACCACCACCATCACCACCATCAACACCATCACCATCACACCACCACCCTCACACCACCATCACCACCACCTCCCCACTATCACCACCACCATCACCACTAATCACCACCATCACCACCACAACCATCACCACCTCACCACCACCATCACCACCCATCACCATCACCACCATCATCACCCTCATCCCACCACCATCACCACAATCACCACCACCACCATCACCACTATCACCACCATCACCACCACCACCATCACCACCATCACCTCCTCCACGTGAGTCATGTCGATGGCGTTTCATGAACGAGTCCGTGTCGTCAAAACCATCCACGTCCTCCTGCCACCTGGGACACGGGGAGACACGGGGAGGAGACACGGTGATACACGGGTGACGGACCCGGGGAGACCACGTGGCTGAGACACGGGGAGACACAGTGAGGAGACACGGGGAGACACGGGGGGACACAGGGAGACGACGGGGAGGACACGGGGAGACGGCGGGAGACAACGGGTGAGGAGACACGGGGAGAGACACGGGGGGACACAGGTAGACACGGGGAAGGACACTGGGGAGACACGGGGAGACACGGGAGGAGGACACGGGGGGGGTAGACACGGGGAGACACGGGAGACACGGGAGGAACACTGGGGAGACACGGGAGGAGACACGGGGGAGGAGGACACGGGTGAGACACGGGGAGGACACAGGGAGACACGGGAGACACTGGGGGGGAGACCCGGGTGAGGAGACACGGGGAGACACCGGGGGACAACGGGGAGTACACGGGGAGACACGGGGAGACATGGTGAGGAGACACGGGAGACACGGGGAGGAGACACCTGGGAGGAGACACGGGGAGACCACGGGGTAGACACGGGAGACACGGGGAGACACTGGGAGACACGGGGAGACACGGGGGAGACACGGAGAACGGGAGACACGGGGAGACACGTGGAGACACGGGAGACACGGTAAGACACGGGTAGACACGGGGAGACACGGGGAAGGAGAGACACGGGGTAGACACGGGGGAGACACGGGGAAGAGACCACGGGGAGACACTGGGGAGACACGGGAGACACGGGGAGACACGGGGAGGAGACACGGGGAGACACGGGGAGACACGGTGAGGAGACACGGGGAGACACGGGAGACACGGGGAGGAGACACGGGGAGACACGGGGAGACACGGGGAGGAGACACGGGGAGACACGGGGAGGAGACACGGGAGGAGACACGGGGAGGAGACACTGGGGAGACACTGGGGAGACCACGGGGAGACACGGGGGAGGAGACACGGGGGGAGAGACACGGGGGGGGGTGGGTGTCAGGGTGAGTGGTGAGTGGGAGGGTGAGTGGGGTGGTGAGTGGGGTGGTGAGAGGGTGGGTTGAGTGGGTGGTAAGTGAGTGGTGTAGTGGGTAGTGAGTGAGTGGGTGTGTGAGTGGCTGGGTGATGAGTGAGTGAGTGGGGTGGGTGAGTGGGTGGGTGAGTGAGTGGGGTGAGTGGGTGGGGTGAGTGAGTGGCTGGGTGAGGTGAGTGGGGTGAGTGGGTGGGTTAGTGGGTGGGTAAGTGGGTGAGTGAGTGGCTGGGTGAGTGGGTGAGTGAGTGAGTGGGTGAGTGGGTGAGTGGGTGAGTGGGTGATGCGTTTCCTCACCGCCCTGGGGAATCGAATTGGATGGAGACTGGGTAGTTTGACGACTCTGCAAACGGCAACATTCCCTGCAGACAAGCAAGAGACACACAGAGACACACAGAGACACACAGAGACACACAGAGGACACATGGAGACACACAGAGGCACACGGAGACACACAGAGACACGCGGAGACACACAGAGACACACAGAGACGCACAGATACATGTGGAGACATGTGGAGACACACAGAGACACGCAGAGACACACAGAGACCCACAGAGACCCAAGAGACACACAGAAACCAAACAGAGACCCCCACAGAGACACACAGAGATCCACAGAGACACACAGACACCCCCACAGAGACACACAGAGACACACAGAGACCCACAGAGACACACAGAGAGACACAGAGACCCACAGCGACCCCCACAAAGACTTACAGAGACCCACAGAGACACACAGAGACCCACAGAGACCCCAACAGAGACACACAGACATCCACAGAGACCCACAGAGACCCACGGAGACACACAGAGACCCACAGAGATCCACAGAGACCCCCACAGAGACACAGAGACCCACGGAGACCCATAGAGACCCACAGAGACCCATAGAGTCCTACAGAGACACAGATACCCACAGAGACCCACAAAGACCCATAGAGTCACACAGAGACCCCCAAAGAGACCCACAGAGGCCCAAAGAGACACATCGAGACCTACACACACACAGTGACACACACACACAGTGACACACACACACAGTGACACACACACAGTGACACACACAGTGACACACACACACGGTGACACACACAGTGACACACACACACAGTAACACACACACAGTGACACACACACACAGTGACACAACACACAGTGACACACACACACAGTGACACACACACACACAGTGACACACACAGTGACACACACACAGTGACACACACACACAGTGACACACACACACACAGTGACCAACAGTGACACAACACAGTGACACACACACACAGTGACACACACACACAGTGACACACACACACACAGTGACACACACACACAGTGACACACAAACAGTGACACACACACACAGTGACACACACACAGTGACGCGCACACACACAGTGACACAAACCACAGTGACACCACACAGTGACACACACACACAGTGACACAAAGATAAAGACAAAGACAAAGATCCCCCGTATAGCCTGAACAGACTGTAGGGGCAAGTGCTGTTAGCGAGCACCTATGAAGGCCGGAACGGTACACGAGGGGGTGGGTGGCCAGCACCACGCCCGACCGCCTTTGTCTCCCTAGTGGCGATGTTTACACACCGCACCAGGTACTCATTTAAGGCTGAGTCGACCTAGGGGAGGCCCAGGACCGGTTCAGATAATCGTCACTGGTGTTAGCCGTGAGCGGGAATCGAACCCGGGTCGCCAGGTTCATAGCGCAGCGCGCTAACCGCTACACCACCGCTCCCCACACACACAGTGGACACACACACACAGTGACACACACCACAGGACACACACACACAGTGACACACACACAAAACCTTGTTTCTTCCAGGTTCGTCCATAGATGTTTGTAGCGGCACCACCACCATCACTACCACCATCACCATCACCACCATCATCACCACCCTGCACACACACCACCATCATCACCATCACCACCATCATCACCACCACCACCATCACCACCACCATCACCACCACCCTGCACACACCCCCACCATCATCACCATCACCACCACCATCACCACCACCATCATCACCACCACCATCACCACCACCCTGCACACACCACCATCACCACCACCATCACCAACACCACCATCACCACCATCACCATCACCACCATCACCATCACCACACCATCACCATCACCACCATCACCACCACCATCACCACCACCATCACCACCACCACCACCCTATCACCACCATCACCACCACAACCATCCCACCATCACCACCACCATCACCACCATCACCACCATCACCATCACCACCACCACCATCACCACCACCATCACCACCACCTCCACCACTATCACCACCACCATCACCACTATCACCACCATCACCACCACAACCATCACCACCATCACCACCACCATCACCACCATCACACATCACCACCATCATCACCCTCATCACCACCACCATCACCCAATCACCAACCACCACCATCACCACTATCACCACCATCACACCACCACCATCACCACCATCACCTCCTCCACGTGAGTCATGTCGATGGCGTTCATGAACGAGTCCGTGTCGTCAAACCATCCACGTCCTCCTGACACCTGGGACACGGGGAGGACACGGGGAGGAGGACACGGGGAGACACGGGGAGACACGGGGGGACACGGGGAGACACGGGGAGACACGGTGAGGAGACACGGGGAGACACGGGGGGACACAGGGAGACACGGGGAGACACGGGGAGACGCGGGGAGACACGGTGAGGAGACACGGGAGACACGGGGGGACACAGGGAGACACGGGGAGACACTGGGGAGACACGGGGAGACACGGGGGAGGAGACACGGGGAGACACGGGGAGACACAGGGAGACACGGGGAGACACTGGGGAGACACGGGAGGAGACACGGGGAGGAGACAAACGGGGAGACACGGGTGAGACACAGGGAGACACGGGGAGACACTGGGGAGACACGGTGAGGAGACACGGGGAGACACGGGGGGACACGGGGAGACACGGGGAGACACGGGGAGACATGGTGAGGAGACACGGGGAGACACGGGGAGGAGACACGGGGAGGAGACACGGGAGACACGGGGGAGACACGGGAGACACGGGGAGACACTGGGGAGACACGGGGAGACACGGGGAGGAGACCACGGGGAGACACGGGGAGACACGGGAGACACAGTGAGAACAACGGGGAGACACGGTAAGACACGGGGAGACACGGGGAGAACACGGGAGGAGACACGGGAGACACGGGGAGACACGGGGAAGAGACAACCGGGGAGACACTGGGGAGACACGGGGAGACACGGGGGAGACACGGGGGAGGGAGACACGGGGAGACACGGGGAGACACGGTGAGGAGAACACGGGGAGACACGGGGAGACACGGGGAGAGAACACGGGGAGACACGGGGAGACACGGGGAGGGGAGACACGGGGAGGAGACACTGGGGAGGAGGAGACACTGGGGAGACCTGGGGAGACACGGGGAGACACGGGGAGGAGACACGGGGGGAGAGACACGGGGGGGGGGGGTGTCAGGGTGAGTGGTGAGTGGGAGGTGAGTGGGGTGGTGAGTGGGGTGGTGAGAGGGTGGGTGAGTTGGGTGGGTAAGTGAGTGGGTAAGTGGGTAAGTGAGTGAGTGGGGTGTGTGAGTGGCTGGTGAGTGAGTGAGTGAGTGGGTGGGTGAGTGGGTGGGTGAGTGAGTGGCTGGGTGAGTGAGTGGGTGAGTGGGTGGGTTAGTGGGTGGGTAAGTGGGTGAGTGAGTGGCTGGGTGAGTGGGTGAGTGAGTGAGTGGGTGAGTGGGTGAGTGGGTGAGTGGGTGAGCGTTTCCTCACCGCCCTGGGGAATCGAATTGGATGGAGACTGGGTAGTTTGACGACTCTGCAAACGGCAACATTCCCTGCAGACAAGCAAGAGACACACAGAGACACACAGAGACACACAGAGACACACAGAGACACATGGAGACACACAGAGGCACACGGAGACACACAGAGACACGCGGAGACACACAGAGACACACAGAGACGCACAGATACATGTGGAGACATGTGGAGACACACAGAGACACGCAGAGACACACAGAGACCCACAGAGACCCACAGAGACACACAGAAACCAACAGAGACCCCCACAGAGACACACAGAGATCCACAGAGACACACAGACACCCCCACAGAGACACACAGAGACACACAGAGACCCACAGAGACACACAGAGAGACACAGAGACCCACAGCGACCCCCACAAAGACTTACAGAGACCCACAGAGACACACAGAGACCCACAGAGACCCCAACAGAGACACACAGACATCCACAGAGACCCACAGAGACCCACGGAGACACACAGAGACCCACAGAGATCCACAGAGACCCCCACAGAGACACAGAGACCCACGGAGACCCATAGAGACCCACAGAGACCCATAGAGTCCTACAGAGACACAGATACCCACAGAGACCCACAAAGACCCATAGAGTCACACAGAGACCCCCAAAGAGACCCACAGAGGCCCAAGAGACACATCGAGACCTACACACACACAGTGACACACACACACAGTGACACACACACACAGTGACACACACACAGTGACACACACAGTGACACACACACACGGTGACACACACAGTGACACACACACACAGTAACACACACACAGTGACACACACACACAGTGACACAACACACACAGTGACACACACACAGTGACACACACACACAGTGACACACACAGTGACACACACACAGTGACACACACACACAGTGACACACACACACACAGTGACACACACAGTGACACACACACAGTGACACACACACACAGTGACACACACACACAGTGACACACACACACAGTGACACACACACACAGTGACACACAAACAGTGACACACACACACAGTGACACACACACAGTGACGCGCACACACACAGTGACACAAACACAGTGACACACACACAGTGACACACACACACAGTGACACAAAAGACAAAGACAAAGATCCCCCGTATAGCCTGAACAGACTGTAGGGGCAAGTGCTGTTAGCGAGCACCTATGAAGGCCGGAACGGTACACGAGGGGGTGGGTGGCCAGCACCACGCCCGACCGCCTTTGTCTCCCTAGTGGCGATGTTTACACACCGCACCAGGTACTCATTTAAGGCTGAGTCGACCTAGGGGAGGCCCAGGACCGGTTCAGATAATCGTCACTGGTGTTAGCCGTGAGCGGGAATCGAACCCGGGTCGCCAGGTTCATAGCGCAGCGCGCTAACCGCTACACCACCGCTCCCCACACACACAGTGACACACACACACAGTGACACACACACACACAGTGACACACACACACAGTGACACACAAACAGTGACACACAGTGACACACACACAGTGACGCGCACACACACAGTGGCACAAACACAGAGATACACACACACAGTGACACACACACACACAGTGACACACAAACACAGTGACACACACACACACACAGTGACACACACACACAGTGACACACACACACACAGTGACACACACACAGTGACACACAAACAGTGACACACAGTGACATGCACACAGTGACGCGCACACACACAGTGACACAAACACAGTGACACACACACACAGTGACACACACACAGTGACACATAAACACAGTGACACACACACACAGTGACACACACACAGTGACACACACACAAACAGTGACACACACACAGTGACACACACACACAGTGACACACACACACAGTGACGCACACACAGTGACACACAAACAGTGACACACACACACAGTGACACACACACAGTGACACACACACACACGGTGACACACACACACACACAGTGACACACACACAGTGACACACACACACAGTGACACACACAGTGACACACACACAGTGACAAACACACACACAGTGACACACACACAGTGACACACACACAGTGACACACACACACAGTGACACACAAACACAGTGACACACACACACAGTGACATACACACACAGTGACACACACACAGTGACACACACACAGTGACACACACACACACAGTGACACACAAACACAGTGACACACACACAGTGACACACACACAGTGACACACACACACAGTGACACACAAACACAGTGACACACACACAGTGACATACACACACAGTGACACACACACAGTGACACACACACAGTGACACACACACACACAGTGACAACACCACACACAGTGACACACACAGTGACACACACACAGTGACACACACACACAGTGACACACACACACACAGTGACACACACAGTGACACACACACAGTGACACACACACACAGTGACACACACACACAGTGACACACACACACACAGTGACACACACACACAGTGACACACAAACAGTGACACACACACACACAGTGACACACACACAGTGACGCGCACACACACAGTGACACAAACACAGTGACACACACACAGTGACACACACACACAGTGACACACACAGTGACACACACACACAGTGACACACACACACACAGTGACACACACACACAGTGACACACACACACACAGTGACACACACACAGTGACACACAAACAGTGACACACAGTGACATGCACACAGTGACGCGCACACACACAGTGACACAAACACAATGACACACACACACAGTGACACACACACAGTGACACATAAACACAGTGACACACACACAGTGACACACACACAGTGACACACACACACACAGTGACACCACACAGTGACACACACACACAGTGACACACACACACAGTGACGCACACACAGTGACACACAAACAGTGACACACACACACACAGTGACACACACACAGTGACACACACACACACGGTGACACACACACACACACATTGACACACACACAGTGACACACACACACAGTGACACACACAGTGACACACACACAGTGACAAACACACACACAGTGACACACACACAGTGACACACACACAGTGACACACACACACAGTGACACACAAACACAGTGACACACACACACAGTGACATACACACACAGTGACACACAACAACAACAACAACAACCGCCATTCGCCACTAAGTGGCGGTGACGTCACCACGATGCTTGTGCCAGGCCAAGTGCACCTTGAGGCCACGTGAAGTGTCGAAAGCCCGCTGGCAGGAGGTCACGGGGCAGACCCAGGTGCCACTGGTCGACTGACCGAGATGACCGAGATGACTGGCTGATGCACCACCTGTGCCCCCTACTGTGCCAACTTGCTGTGCTTTAGCCACCCGGCGCTCCGCTCGTTGAAGTGAGCGTCGCTGCTCCGCCCTCCGTTGTTGTTGGAGGGTGACTGCCTCCAACTGCCCAGTAGCGTCCTTCACGAGCCTCCTCCACTGAGGCCGATCTTGACACCGCTGGTACCAGTCATCGGCAAGTCCACTCAGCTCCACGTCCTCCTGTACCACATCACTCCATCTCTTCTCCAGCCCGTGCCGCGCCCGTTTAGCCCCCTCGATCCGGCCGAACAAAAGCTGTTTAGGCATGCGGTGGCTGGGCATGCGGGCTACATGACCCAGCCAACGCAGCCTTGCCTGCCGGAGGAGCTCACTGATGGGACTTTGCCCAGATCTTTCAAGGATTTGTGAGCTCCTCACACAATCCAGCCTGGTTAAACCCAGGATGGATCGTAGGCAGGCCAGCCTAAATGTTTCCAACCGGCGAAGATGCTCCACCAGGGGGGTCCACGTCTCGCAAGCGTAGAGAAGGGAGGGAATGACCGTGGCCGAGAAGACCTGAAGCTTCGTGCGGAGCGACAGACCAGGTAGCTTCCACACAGCGTTACGCAACCGATGAAAAGATATTGCCGCTCGACTGATTCGGAGTGAGACCTCTGCTGATAGACTGGAGCCGGTCATGAGCACACTGCCCAGGTATGGGAAACTCTCCACTCTCTCCACAACTGCCCCATCACCAATTGGGAGTTGTGGGGGTGGAGTGTCCGATGGTACAAAATACCCAGGCAGGTGCCTGGTTTTGGTGGGGCTGATGGTAAGGCCACATACACAAACCTTGTTTCTTCCAGGTTCCTCCATAGATGTTGTAGCGGCACCACCATCATCACCACCACCACCATCATCACCACCACCATCACCACCACCCTGCACACACCACCACCATCATCACCATCACCACCACCATCACCACCATCACCACCACCCTGCACACACCACCACCATCATCACCATCACCACCACCATCATCACCACCACCATCACCACCACCCTGCACACACCACCATCACCACCACCACCATCACCACCATCACCACCATCACCACCATCACCACCATCACCACCACCATCTCCACAACCATCACCACCACCATCACCACCATCACCACCATCACCACCACAACCATCACCACCATCACAACCATCACCACCATCACCACCACCACCATCACCACCCCCATCACCACCACCTCCACCACCATCACCACCACCACCACCATCACCACTATCACCACCATCACCACCACAACCATCACCACCATCACCACCACCAACACCACCATCACCATCACCACCATCACCACCATCACCATCACCACCACCACCATCACCACCATTACCTCCTCCACGTGAGTCATGTCGATGGCGTTCATGAACGAGTCCGTGTCGTCAAAACCATCCACGTCCTCCTGACACCTGGGACACGGGGAGACACGTGGGAGACACGGGGAGACACGGGGAGACACGGGGGGACATGGGGAGACACGGGGAGACACGGGGGGGAGACACGGGGAGACACGGGGAGACACGGGGAGACACGGTGGGGAGACACGGGGAGGCACGGGGAGGAGACACGGGGGAGACACGGGGAGACACGGGGAGACACGGTGAGGAGACACGGGGAGACACGGGGAGGAGACACGGGGAGGAGACACGGGGAGACACGGGGAGACACGGGGAGACACGGGGAGACACGGGGGGGGGGGGTGAGTGGAATGGTGAGTGGGACGGTGAGTGGGAGGTGAGTGGGGTGGTGAGTGGGGTGGTGAGTGGGTGGGTGGGTGAGTGGGTAGGTGGGTGAGTGGGTGGATGAGTGAGTGGGTGGGTAAGTGGGTGAGTGAGTGGGTAAGTGGGTGAGTGAGTGGGTGTGTGGGATGGTGAGTGAGATGGTGAGTGGGTGAGTGAGTGAGTGGGTGGGTGAGTGAGTGAGTGAGTGGGTGGGTGGGTAGGTGAGTGGGTGAGTGGGTGGGTGAGTGAGTGGGTGGGTAAGTGGGTGAGTGAGTGGCTGGGTGAGTGGGTGAGTGGCTGGGTGAGTGGGTGGGTGGGTGAGTGGGTGGTTGAGTGGCTGGGTGAGTGAGTGAGTGGCTGGGTGAGTGGGTGAGTGGGTGAGTGAGTGGGTGGGTGGGTGAGTGGGTGGGTGAGTGGGTGAGTGGGTGAGTGTATCCTCACCGCCCTGGGGAATCGAAGTGGATGGAGACTGGGTAGTTTGACGACTCTGCAAACGGCAACATTCCCTGCAGACACGCAAGAGACACGCAGAGACACACAGAGACACACAGAGGCACACAGAGACTCACAGAGACACACAGAGATACACGGAGACACACAGAGACACGCAGAGACATACAGAGACCCACAGAGACACACAGAGAAACACAGACCCATAGAGACACACAGAGACACACAGAGACCCATAGAGACACACAGAGATTCACAAAGACACACAGAGACACACAGAGACTCACAGAGACACACAGATACATGCGGAGACACACAGAGGCACACGGAGACACAGAGACACACAGAGACCCACAGAGACCCATAGAGTCCCACAGAGACACAGAGACCCACAGAGACTCATAGAGACCCACAGAGACCCACAGAAACCCATAGAGTTCCACAAAGACACAGAGACCCACAGAGACCCATAGAGACACACAGAGACACACAGAGACCCATAGAGACACACAGAGATTCACAAAGACACACAGAGACACACAGAGACTCACAGAGACACACAGATACATGCGGAGACACAGAGGCACACGGAGACACAGAGACACACAGAGACCCACAGAGACCCATAGAGTCCCACAGAGACACAGAGACCCACAGAGACTCATAGAGACCCACAGAGACCCACAGAGACCCACGGAAACACAGAGAGACCCCCACAGAGACCCACAGAGACCCACAGAGACCCATAGAGTTCCACAAAGACACAGAGACCCACAGAGACTCATAGAGACCCACAGAGACCCACAGAGACCCACGGAGACACACAGAGACCCACAGAGACCAATAGAGTCACACAGAGACCCACAGAGACCCACAGAGAGACCCACAGAGATACACAGAGACCCACAGAGACCCCCAAAGAGACCCACAGAGACCCAAAAAGACACATCGAGACCTACACACACACACACACATAGTGACACACACACACAGTGACACACACACACACAGTAACACACACACAGTGACACACACACAGTGACAAACACAGTGACACACACACAGTGACACACACACACAGTTACACACACACAGTGACACACACACAGTGACACACACACAGTGACACACACACAGTAACACACACACACAGTGACACACACACACAGTGACACACACACACAGTGACACACACACGCAGTGACACACACACAGTGACACACACAGTGACCCACACACAGTGACACAAAGATAAAAAGACAAAGATCCCCCGTATAGCCTGAACAGACTGTAGGGGCAAGTGCTGTTAGCGAGCACCTATGAAGGCCGGAACGGTACACGAGGGGGTGGGTGGCCAGCACCACGCCCGACCGCCTTTGTCTCCCTAGCGGCGATGTTTACACACCGCACCAGGTACTCATTTAAGGCTGAGTCGACCTAGGGGAGGCCCAGGACCGGTTCAGATAATCGTCACTGGTGTTAGCCGTGAGCGGGAATCGAACCCGGGTCGCCAGGTTCATAGCGCAGCGCGCTAACCGCTACACCACCGCTCCCCGTGACACACACACACAGTGACACACACACACAGTGACAAACACACACACAGTGACACACACACAGTGACACACACACACAGTGAAACACAAACACAGTGACACACAACAACCGCCATTCGCCACTAAGTGGCGGTGACGTCACCACGATGCTTGTGCCAGGCCAAGTGCACCTTGAGGCCACGTGAAGTGTCGAAAGCCCGCTGGCAGGAGGTCACGGGGCAGACCCAGGTGCCACTGGTCGACTGACCGAGATGACCGAGATGACTGGCTGATGCACCACCTGTGCCCCCTACTGTGCCAACTTGCTGTGCTTTAGCCACCCGGCGCTCCGCTCGTTGTTGTGAGCGTCGCTCCTCCGCCCTCCGTTGTTGTTGGAGGGCGACTGCCTCCAACTGCCCAGTAGCGTCCTTCACGAGCCTCCTCCACTGAGGCCGATCTTGACACCGCTGGTACCAGTCATCGGCAAGTCCACTCAGCTCCACGTCCTCCTGTACCACATCACTCCATCTCTTCTCCAGCCCGTGCCGCGCCCGTCTAGCCCCCTCGATCCGGCCGAACAAAAGCTGTTTAGGCATGCGGTGGCTGGGCATGCGGGCTACATGACCCAGCCAACGCAGCCTTGCCTGCCGGAGGAGCTCACTGATGGGACTTTGCCCAGATCTTTCAAGGATTTGTGAGCTCCTCACACAATCCAGCCTGGTTAAACCCAGGATGGATCGTAGGCAGGCCAGCCTAAATGTTTCCAACCGGCGAAGATGCTCCACCAGGGGGGTCCACGTCTCGCAAGCGTAGAGAAGGGAGGGAATGACCGTGGCCGAGAAGACCTGAAGCTTCGTGCGGAGCGACAGACCAGGTAGCTTCCACACAGCGTTACGCAACCGATGAAAAGATATTGCCGCTCGACTGATTCGGAGTGAGACCTCTGCTGATAGACTGGAGCCGGTCATAAGCACACTGCCCAGGTATGGGAAACTCTCCACTCTCTCCACAACTGCCCCATCACCAATTGGGAGTTGTGGGGGTGGAGTGTCCGATGGTACAAAATACCCAGGCAGGTGCTTAGTTTTGGTGGGGCTGATGGTAAGGCCCCACCTCTTAGTGGCACGCTCCAGTCTCAGCAGCAGCGTCTCCAACTCCTCTTCTGAATGAGCAGCTATTACCAAATCATCGGCATACATAACGTGGTTGACCAATAGGGAGCCATCCCTTGATCGCACCCGGGCGTCGATCAGCCTCCCATTATATCTGTACCAAACGGAAATTCCCCCGGTACAGCTATTGAAGGCTTCACGAACTACGCGGTCAAAATAGATGTTAAATAATGTGGGAGCCAGAGGACATCCCTGTCGCACCCCAAGGTGTACAGGGAAAGGCTCCGACTCCCGGCCACGTAGTTTTACCCGGGCCCGCTCACCATCATGAAGGTCCTTAATGATCGTGAGCAGAGGGTCAGGGACTCCGAAAGCACGAAGAACAACCCAGAGTCCAGTCCTACTGATGGTATCATAGGCCTTGACCAGGTCAATAAAGCAGAGATGTAGGTCTTTTTGGAATTCCCTACACCTCTGCTGTAGCAGACGGACAGAAAATATGGCATCTGTGCAGGACCGCCCTTTCCTGAAACCGCATTGGGGCTCCGCAAGCCCCTCCTCAGCGTGCCTAGCAAGGCGATGTTGAATAATCCTTGCCAGGACCTTACCCGGCACACTGAGGAGTGAGATGCCCCTGTAGTTGTTACAGTCTGTGCGGTCCCCCTTCTTAAAGAGGGGGACCACCAGGGCATCCTTCCAGTCCTGCGGAACCCGTCCAGTGGTCCAGACTGTTGTTATGATGTCATATAGGGCAGTCTGTGCACAAACGCCACCCTCCCTCAGCATTTCGCTTGGGAGATCATCTCTGCCCGGTGCCTTCCCTGGTCTCAGACTCCGGATCGCCCTCAGTACTTCCTCAACAGCTGGAACCTCAGCCAGCCACTCACAGGGGGTGACCTCTTCCAATATTTGAGGCACCGCAGCCTCAGCAGGGTTATCCCCACTTTGTGCCATGATGTTTTCCTGGCTGAGAGAATTTCCCTCCCCCAGGACCTCACAGAAATGCTCAGCAAATCTGCAAACCTGTTCCTGAGGGTCGGAGATTGGATCACCGTTTTTTCCTCTAATGATGGTAATAGGTGTGGCGCTGCAGGTTACTTTTTTGATGGAGTTAAATAGTGATTTGTGATCACGGGCCACTGAGGCAGACTCCATCTCCTCAGCAACCCGCGACCACCACCCATCCTTACAACGCCTTACGGCTCTCCGAACTTCCGAGCGAAGGCTGCGGTAAACCTCCTCATTCTCTGACGTGGGATGCTGTAGGCGATGAGAGTGGGCCTGTCGCTTTTTCTCAATTAACCTGAACACCTCCTCTGTCAGCCAGGGTTTCTGGGGAGGTCTGGACCGCGTACCCAAAGCAGCCATTGCAGCTGCATGAGTCACAGTCCTAAACCTCGCCCATTTACCCTCGACATCAGGTGGAGTGGGGGACGATGCCAACCCCAGCTGCAAGCGATGATGAAATTCTCGCTTGCAACTTTCATCAGCTAACTGAGACCAGGCCACTTGGTCTCAGTTAGCTGATGAAAGTTGACACACACACACAGTGACACACACAAACCTTGTTTCTTCCAGGTTCCTCCATAGATGTTGTAGCGGCACCACCACCATCACCATCACCACCTTCATGACCACCCTGCACACACCACCACCATCATCACCACCACCATCATCACCACCACCCTGCACACACCACCACCATCATCACCATCACACCACCACCACCACCACCATCACCACCACCCTGCACACACCACCATCACCACCAACACCATCACCAACACCATCACCATCACCACCATCACCACCATCACCACCATCACCATCACCACCATCACCACCACCATCACCACCATCACCACCACCATCACCACCACCTTCACCACCATCACCACCACCACCATCACCACCACCACCATCACCACCACCTCCACCACCATCACCACCACCACCACCACCATCACCACTATCACCACCATCACCACCACCACCACCACCATCACCACTATCACCACCATCACCACCACAACCATCACCACCATCACCACCACCATCACCACCATCACCACCACCAACACCACCATCACCATCACCACCATCACCACCACCAACACCACCATCACCATCACCACCATCACCACCATCACCATCACCACCACCACCATCACCACCATCACCTCCTCCACGTGAGTCATGTCGATGGCGTTCATGAACGAGTCCGTGTCGTCAAAACCATCCACGTCCTCCTGACACCTGGGACACGGGGAGACACGTGGGAGACACGGGGAGACACGGGGAGACACGGGGGAGACACGGGGAGACACGGGGGGACACGGGGAGACACGGGGGGACACGGGGAGACACGGTAAGGAGACACGGGGAGGAGACACGGGGAGGAGACACGGGGAGGAGACACGGGGGAAGACAGGGGGAGACACGGGGAGACACGGGGAGACACGGGGAGGAGACACGGGGAGACACGGGGGGACACGGGGAGGAGACACGGGGAGACACGGGGAGGAGACACGGGGAGACACGGGGAGGAGACACGGGGAGACAGGGCGAGACACGGGGGAGACACGCGGGGACATGGGGGAGACACGGGGAAGAGACACGGGGGAGACACGGGGGAGACACGGGGAAGAGACACGGGGGAGACACGGGGGGAGAAACGGGGAGACACGGGGGAGACACGCGGGGGAGACACGGGGAAGAGACACGGGGAAGAGACACGGGGAAGAGACACGGGGGAGACACGGGGGAGACACGGGGGAGACAGGGGGAGACACGGGGAGGAGACACGGGGGGACACGGGGGAGACACGGGGAGACACGGTGAGACACGGGGAGGAGACACGGTGAGACACGGGGAGGAGACACGGGGGGAGACACGGGGAGACACGGGGAGATACGGGGGGGGGGGGGTGTCAGGGTGAGTGTTGGAGGTAAGGAAGGTGAGTGGTGAGTGGGGGGTGAGTGGAATGGTGAGTGGGAGGGTGAGTGGGCTAGTGAGTGGGATGGTGAGTGGTGAGTGGGACGGTGAGTGGGAGGTGAGTGGGGTGGTGAGTGGGGTGGTGAGTGGGTGGGTGGGTGAGTGGGTAGGTGGGTGAGTGGGTGGGTGGATGAGTGAGTGGGTGAGTGGGTGGGTGAGTGAGTGGGTGTGTGGGATGGTGAGTGAGATGGTGAGTGGGTGAGTGAGTGGGTGGGTGAGTGGGTGGGTGGGTGGGTGAGTGAGTGGGTGAGTGGGTGGGTGAGTGAGTGGGTGGGTAAGTGGGTGAGTGAGTGGCTGGGTGAGTGGGTGAGTGGCTGGGTGAGTGGGTGAGTGGGTGAGTGGGTGGGTGGGTGGGTGAGTGGGTGGGTGGGTGAGTGGCTGGGTGAGTGAGTGAGTGAGTGGCTCGGTGCGTGGGTGAGTGGGTGGGTGGGTGAGTGAGTGGGTGAGTGGGTGGGTGGGTGAGTGGGTGGGTGAGTGGGTGAGTGGGTGAGTGTATCCTCACCGCCCTGGGGAATCGAAGTGGATGGAGACTGGGTAGTTTGACGACTCTGCAAACGGCAACATTCCCTGCAGACAAGCAAGAGACCCACAGAGACCCACAGAGACCCACGGAGACACACAGAGACACACAGAGACCCACAGAGACCCATAGAGTCACACAGAGACCCACAGAGACCCACAGAGAGACCCACAGAGACCCAAAAAGACACATCGAGACCTACACACACACAGTCACACACACACAGTGACACACACACACAGTGACACACACACACAGTGACACACACACAGTGACACACACACACACAGTGACACACACAGTGACACACACACACAGTGACACACACACACAGTCACACACACACACAGTGACACACACACACAGTGACACACACACACAGTGACACACACAGTGACACACACACAGTGACACATACACACAGTGACACACACACAGTGACACACACACACAGACACACACACAGTGACACACACACACAGTGACACACACACAGTGACACACACACACAGTGACACACACACAGTGACACACACACACAGTGACACACACACAGTGACACACACACACAGTGACACACACAGTGACACACACAGTGACACACACAGTGACACACACACACAGTGACACACACACAAACCTTGTTTCTTCCAGGTTCCTCCATAGATGTTGTAGCGGCACCACCACCATCACCACCATCATCACCACCACCCTGCACACACCACCACCATCATCACCATCACCACCACCATCACCACCACCATCACCACCACCACCATCACCACCATCACCACCACCATCACCACCACCATCACCACCACCACCATCACCACCACCCTGCACACACCACCACCATCATCACCAACACCACCACCATCACCATCACCACCATCACCACCATCACCACCATCACCATCACCACCATCACCACCATCACCACCATCACCACCACCACCACCATCACCACCACCATCACCACCACCTCCACCACCTCCACCACCATCACCACCACCATCACCACCACCACCACCATCACCACTATCACCACCATCACCACCACAACCATCACCACCATCACCATCACCACCACCACCATCACCACCATCACCTCCTCCACGTGAGTCATGTTGATGGCGTTCATGAACGAGTCCGTGTCGTCAAAACCATCCACGTCCTCCTGACACCTGGGACACGGGGAGACACGTGGGAGACACGTGGGAGACACGGGGAGACACGGGGGGACACGGGGAGACACGGGGAGACACCGGGAGACACGGGGAGGAGACACGGGGAGGAGACACGGGGAGACACGGGGAGACACGGTGAGACACGGTGAGGAGACACGGGGAGACACGGTGAGACACGGTGAGGAGACACGGGGAGGAGACACGGGGGGAAACACGGGGAGACACGGGGAGACACGGGGAGACACGGGGTAGACACGGGGAGACACGGGGGAGACACGGTGAGGAGACACGGGGGGAAACACGGGGAGACACGGGGAGACACGGGGAGACACGGGGAGAGACACGGGGGAGACACGGGGAGGAGACACGGGGGGAGACACGGGGGGGGGTGTCAGGGTGAGTGTTGGAGGTAAGGATGGTGAGTGGTGAGTGGGAGGTGAGTGGTGTGGTGAGTGGGGTGGTGAGTGGGTGGGTGGATGAGTGAGTGGGTAAGTGGGTGAGTGAGTGGGTGAGTGAGTGGGTAAGTGGGTGAGTGAGTGGGTGGGTGAGTGGGTGGGTGAGTGAGTGGGTGGGTAAGTGGGTGAGTGAGTGGCTGGGTGAGTGGGTGAGTGGCTGGGTGAGTGGGTGAGTGGGTGGGTGGGTGAGTGGGTGGGTGGGTGAGTGGCTGGGTGAGTGAGTGAGTAGCTGGGTGAGTGGGTGAGTGGGTGGGTGGGTGAGTGAGTGGGTGAGTGGGTGAGTGTATCCTCACCGCCCTGGGGAATCGAAGTGGATGGAGACTGGGTAGTTTGACGACTCTGCAAACGGCAACATTCCCTGCAGACACGCAAGAGACACGCAGAGACACACAGAGACACACAGAGGCACACAGAGACTCACAGAGACTCACAAAGACTCACAGAGACACACACAGAGACCCACAGAGACCCATAGAGTCACACAGAGACCCACAGAGACCCACAGAGAGACCCACAGAGACCCAAAAAGACACATCGAGACCTACACACACACAGTCACACACACACAGTGACACACACACACAGTGACACACACACACAGTGACACACACACAGTGACACACACACACACAGTGACACACACAGTGACACACACACACAGTGACACACACACACAGTCACACACACACACAGTGACACACACACACAGTGACACACACACACAGTGACACACACACAGTGACACATACACACAGTGACACACACACAGTGACACACACACACAGACACACACACAGTGACACACACACACAGTGACACACACACAGTGACACACACACACAGTGACACACACACAGTGACACACACACACAGTGACACACACACAGTGACACACACACACAGTGACACACACAGTGACACACACAGTGACACACACAGTGACACACACACACAGTGACACACACACAAACCTTGTTTCTTCCAGGTTCCTCCATAGATGTTGTAGCGGCACCACCACCATCACCACCATCATCACCACCACCCTGCACACACCACCACCATCATCACCATCACCACCACCATCACCACCACCATCACCACCATCACCACCACCATCACCACCACCATCACCACCACCATCACCACCACCATCACCACCACCCTGCACACACCACCACCATCATCACCAACACCACCACCATCACCATCACCACCATCACCACCATCACCACCATCACCATCACCACCATCACCACCATCACCACCATCACCACCACCACCACCATCACCACCACCATCACCACCACCTCCACCACCTCCACCACCATCACCACCACCATCACCACCACCACCACCATCACCACTATCACCACCATCACCACCACAACCATCACCACCATCACCATCACCACCACCACCATCACCACCATCACCTCCTCCACGTGAGTCATGTTGATGGCGTTCATGAACGAGTCCGTGTCGTCAAAACCATCCACGTCCTCCTGACACCTGGGACACGGGGAGACACGTGGGAGACACGTGGGAGACACGGGGAGACACGGGGGGACACGGGGAGACACGGGGAGACACGGGGAGACACGGGGAGGAGACACGGGGAGGAGACACGGGGAGACACGGGGAGACACGGTGAGACACGGTGAGGAGACACGGGGAGACACGGTGAGACACGGTGAGGAGACACGGGGAGGAGACACGGGGGGAAACACGGGGAGACACGGGGAGACACGGGGAGACACGGGGGAGACACGGGGAGACACGGGGGAGACACGGTGAGGAGACACGGGGGGAAACACGGGGAGACACGGGGAGACACGGGGAGACACGGGGAGAGACACGGGGGAGACACGGGGAGGAGACACGGGGGGAGACACGGGGGGGGGGTGTCAGGGTGAGTGTTGGAGGTAAGGATGGTGAGTGGTGAGTGGGAGGTGAGTGGTGTGGTGAGTGGGGTGGTGAGTGGGTGGGTGGATGAGTGAGTGGGTAAGTGGGTGAGTGAGTGAGTGGGTAAGTGGGTGAGGGAGTGGGGTGTGTGGGATGGTGAGTGAGATGGTGAGTGGGTGAGTGAGTGGGTGGGTGAGTGGGTGGGTGAGTGAGTGGGTGGGTAAGTGGGTGAGTGAGTGGCTGGGTGAGTGGGTGAGTGGCTGGGTGAGTGGGTGAGTGGGTGGGTGGGTGAGTGGGTGGGTGGGTGAGTGGCTGGGTGAGTGAGTGAGTAGCTGGGTGAGTGGGTGAGTGGGTGGGTGGGTGAGTGAGTGGGTGAGTGGGTGAGTGTATCCTCACCGCCCTGGGGAATCGAAGTGGATGGAGACTGGGTAGTTTGACGACTCTGCAAACGGCAACATTCCCTGCAGACACGCAAGAGACACGCAGAGACACACAGAGACACACAGAGGCACACAGAGACTCACAGAGACTCACAAAGACTCACAGAGACACACACAGAGACTCACAGAGACCCACAGAGACACGCAGAGACTTACAGAGACACACAGAGACACACAGAGACACACGGAGACACACGGAGACACACAGAGACACGCAGAGACATACAGAGACCCACAGAGACATACAGAAACACACAGAGACACACAGAGACTTACAGAGACACACAGAGACACACAGAGACACACGGAGACACACGGAGAAACACAGAGACACGCAGAGACATACAGAGACCCACAGAGACCCACAGAGACACACAGAGAAACACAGAGACCCATAGAGACGCACAGAGACACACAGAGACCCATAGAGACACACAGAGATTCACAGAGACACACAGAGACACACAGAGACTCACAGAGACACACAGATACATGCGGAGACACACAGAGGCACACGGAGACACAGAGACACACAGAGGCACACGGAGACACACAGAGACACGCGGAGACACACAGAGACACACAGAGACACGCAGAGACACACAGAGACACACAGATTCATGTGGAGACATGTGGAGACACACAGAGACACGCAGAGACACACAGAGACCCACAGAGACTTCCAGAAACACACAGAGACACACAGAGACCCACAGAGACACACAGAGAGACACACAGAGAGACACACAGACCCACAGAGACCCCCACAAAGACTCACAAAGACCCACAGAGACACACAGAGACCCACAGAGAACCCCCCAGAGACACACAGAGACCCACAGAGAACCCCACAGAGACACACAGAGACCCATAGAGACCCACAGAGACCCATAGAGTCCCACAGAGACACAGAGACCCACAGAGACTCACAGAGACCCACAGAGACCCACAGAGACCCACAGAGACCCATAGAGTCACAAAGAGACCCACAGAGAGACCCACAGAGTCACACAGAGACCCACAGAGACACACAGAAACACACAGAGACACACAGAGACTTACAGAGACACACAGAGACACACGGAGACACACGGAGACACACAGAGACACGCAGAGACATACAGAGACCCACAGAGACCCACAGAGACACACAGAGAAACACAGAGACCCACAGAGACCCACAGAGACACACAGAGACCCATAGAGACACACAGAGATTCACAGAGACACACAGAGACACACAGAGACTCACAGAGACACACAGATACATGCGGAGACACACAGAGGCACACGGAGACACAGAGACACACAGAGGCACACGGAGACACACAGAGACACGCGGAGACACACAGAGACACACAGAGACACGCAGAGACACACAGAGACACACAGATACATGTGGAGACATGTGGAGACACACAGAGACACGCAGAGACACACAGAGACCCACAGAGACTTCCAGAAACACACAGAGACACACAGAGACCCACAGAGACACACAGAGAGACACACAGAGAGACACACAGACCCACAGAGACCCCCACAAAGACTCACAGAGACCCACAGAGACACACAGAGACCCACAGAGAACCCCACAGAGACACACAGAGACCCACAGAGAACCCCACAGAGACACACAGAGACCCACAGAGACCCACAGAGACCCACAGAGACCCACGGAGACCCACAGAGACCCACAGAGACCCACAGAGACCCACAGAGACCCATAGAGTCACAAAGAGACCCACAGAGAGACCCACAGAGACCCAAAGAGACACATCGAGACTACACACACACAGTGACACACACACACAGTGACACACACACACAGTGATACACACACACACACAGTGACACACACACACAGTGACACACACACACAGTGATACACACACACAGTGACACACACACACAAAGTGACACACACACACAGTGACACACACAGTGACACACACAGTGACACACACACACAGTGACTCACACACACAGTGACACACACACACAGTGACACACACACAGTGACACACACACAGTGACACACACAGTGACACACACACACAGTGACACACACACACAGTGATAAACACACACACAGACACACACACAGTGACACACACACACACACAGTGAAACACAAACACAGTGACACATACACACAGTGACACACACAAACCTTGTTTCTTCCAGGTTCCTCCTTAGATGTTGTAGCGGCACCACCACCATCACCACCACCATCACCACCATCATAACCACCCTGCACACACCACCACCATCATCACCACCACCATCATCACCACCACCATCATCACCACCACCATCACCATCATCACCATCACCACCACCACCATCATCACCACCACCATCACCACCACCCTGCACACACCACCACCATCATCACCACCACCATCACCACCACCACCATCACCACCACCCTGCACACACCACCACCATCATCACCATCACCACCACCACCATCATCACCACCACCATCACCACCACCCTGCACACACCACCATCACCACCATCACCACCACCATCACCACCACCATCACCACCACCACCATCACCACCACCCTGCACACACCACCACCATCATCACCAACACCACCACCATCACCATCACCACCATCACCACCATCACCACCATCACCATCACCACCATCACCATCACCACCATCACCACCACCACCATCACCATCATCACCACCACCATCACCACCACCTCCATCACCACCACCATCACCACCACCTCCACCACCATCACCACCACCACCACCACCATCACCACCACCTCCACCACCATCACCACCACCACCACCACCATCACCACTATCACCACCATCACCACCACAACCATCACCACCATCACCATCACCACCATCACCATCACCACAATCACCATCACCACCACCACCATCACCACCATCACCTCCTCCACGTGAGTCATGTCGATGGCGTTCATGAACGAGTCCGTGTCGTCAAAACCATCCACGTCCTCCTGACACCTGGGACACGGGGAGACACGTGGGAGACACGGGGAGACACGGGGAGACACGGGGGGACACGGGGGGACACGGGGAGACACGGGGAGACACGGTAAGGAGACACGGGGAGACACGGGGAGGAGACACGGGGAGACATGGGGAGACACGGGGAGACACGGGGAGACACGGGGAGACACGGTGAGGAGACACGGGGAGGAGACACGGGGAGGAGACACGGGGGGAGACACGGGGAGACACGGGGAGACACGGGGAGACACGGTGAGGAGACACGGGGAGACATGGGGAGGAGACACGGGGAGGAGACACGGGGAGACACGGGGAGACACGGGGAGACACGGTGAGACAAGGGGGAAACACGGGGAAGAGACACGGGGGAAACACGGGGAAGAGACACGGGGGAGACACGGGGGAGACACGGGGGAGACACGGGGGAGACACGGGGGAAACACGGGGAAGAGACACGGGGGAGACACGGGGGAGACACGGGGGAGACACGGGGGAGACATGGGGGAGACACGGGGAGGAGACACAGGGGGAGACACGGGGAGACACGGGGGAGACATGGGGGAGACACGGGGGAGACATGGGGGAGACACGGGGAGGAGACACAGGGGGAGACACGGGGAGACACGGGGGAAACACGGCGAGACACGGGGAGGAGACACGGGGAGACACGAGGAGACACGGGGGGGGGGGTGTCACGGTGAGTGTTGGAGGTAAGGATGGTGAGTGGTGAGTGGGATGGTGAGTGGGACGGAGAGTGGGAGGTGAGTGGGTGGATGAGTGAGTGGGTAAGTGGGTGAGTGAGTGGGTGTTTGGGATGGTGAGTGAGATGGTGAGTGGGTGAGTGAGTGGGTGGGTGAGTGGGTGGGTGAGTGAGTGGGTGAGTGGGTGGGTGAGTGAGTGGGTAAGTGGGTGAGTGAGTGGCTGGGTGAGTGGGTGAGTGGCTGGGTGAGTGGGTGAGTGGGTGGGTGGGTGAGTGGGTGGGAGGGTGGGTGAGTGGCTGGGTGAGTGGGTGAGTGGCTGGGTGAGTGGGTGGGTGGGTGAGTGAGTGGGTGAGTGGGTGGGTGGGTGAGTGGGTGGATGAGTGAGTGGGTGAGTGGGTGAGTGTATCCTCACCGCCCTGGGGAATCGAAGTGAATGGAGACTGGGTAGTTTGACGACTCTGCAAACGGCAACATTCCCTGCAGACAAGCAAGAGACACGCAGAGACACACAGAGACACACAGAGAACCACAGAGACCCACAGAGACACACAGAGACACACAGAGACACACAGAGACTCACAGAGACACACAGAGACTCACAGAGACACACAGAGACACACGGAGACACACAGAGACACGCAGAGACATACAGAGACCCACAGAGACCCACAGAGACACACAGAGACACACAGAGACCATTAGAGACACACAGAGACACACAGACACCCATAGAGACACACGGAGACACACAGAGACACGCAGAGACACACAGAGACACACAGATACATGTGGAGACATGTGGAGACACACAGAGACACGCAGAGACACACAGACACACACAGAGACACACAGAGACACACAGAGACACAGATAGACACGGAGACACACAGAGACAGAGTGGAGAGACACGGAGACCCACAGATACATGCAGAGACACACATAGATCCACAGAGACCCACAGAGACACACAGAGACATACAGAGACCCATAAAGAAACACAGAGACACACAGAGACCCATAGAGACACACAGAGATTCACAGAGACACACAGAGACAGACAGAGAGACCCACAGAGACACAGAGACACACAGAGACTCATAGAGACACACAGAGAAACACAGAGACTCACAGAGACAAACAGAGACACGCAGAGACACGCAGAGACACGCAGAGACACACAGAGACCCAGAGAGACACACAGAGAGACACAGACACCCACAGAGACCCCCACAAAGACTCACAGAGACGCACAAAGACACACAGAGACCCACAAAGAACCCCACAGAGACCCACAGAGACACACAGAGACCCCCACAGACACCCATAGAGACCCACAGAGACCCACAGAGACACACAGAGACTCACAGAGACCCTCAGAGACCCCCAAAGAGACCCACAGAGACCCAAAAAGACACATCGAGACCTACACACACACAGTCACACACACACAGAGTGACACACACACACAGTGACACACACACAGTGACACACACACACAGTGACACACACACACAGTGACACACACAGTGACACACACACACAGTGACACACACACACAGTGACACACAAAGATAAAAGATAAAGATCCCCCGTATAGCCTAACAGACTGTAGGGGCAAGTGCTGTTAGCGAGCACCTATGAAGGCCGCAACGGTACACGAGGGGGTTGGGTGGCCAGCACCACGCCCGACCGCCTTTGTTTCCCCAGTGGCGATGTTTACTACACACCGCACCAGGTACTCATTTAAGGCTGAGTCGACCTAGGAAAGGCCCAGGACCGGTTCAGATAATCGTCACTGGTGTTAGCCAGTGACACACACACACAGTGTCACACACACAGTGACACACACACACACAGTGACACACACACACAGTGACACACACACAAACCTTGTTTCTTCCAGGTTCCTCCATAGATGTTGTAGCGGCAACACCACCATCACCACCATCATCACCACCCTGCACACACCACCACCATCATCACCATCACCACCACCACCACCACCATCATCACCATCACCACCACCATCACCACCAACACCACCACCATCACCATCACCACCATCACCACCATCACCACCACCATCACCACCACCATCACCACCATCATCACCATCACCACCACCATCACCACCAACACCACCACCATCACCATCACCACCATCACCACCATCACCACCATCACCACCACCATCACCACCACCACCTCCACCACCATCACCACCACCACCATCACCACCACCATCACCACCAACCACCATCACCACCACCTCCACCACCATCACCACCACCACCATCACCACCACCATCACCACCACCTCCACCACCATCACCACCACCATCACCACTATCACCACCATCACCACCACCACCATCACCACCATCACCACCATCACCTCCTCCACGTGAGTCATGTCGATGGCGTTCATGAACGAGTCCGTGTCGTCAAAACCATCCACGTCCTCCTGACACCTGGGACACGGGGAGACACGTGGGAGACACGGGGAGACACGGGGAGACACGGGGGGACACGGGGAGACACGGGGAGACACGGTAAGGAGACACGGGGAGACACGGGGAGGAGACACGGGGAGACATGGGGAGACACGGGGAGACACGGGGAGACACGGTGAGGAGACACGGGGAGGAGACACGGGGAGGAGACACGGGGGGAGACACGGGGAGACACGGGGAGACACGGGGAGACACGGTGAGGAGACACGGGGAGACATGGGGAGGAGACACGGGGAGGAGACACGGGGAGACACGGGGAGACACGGGGAGACACGGTGAGACAAGGGGGAAACACGGGGAAGAGACACGGGGGAGACACGGGGGAGACACGGGGGAGACACGGGGGAGACACGGGGAAGAGACACGGGGAAGAGACACGGGGGAGACACGGGGGAGACACGGGGGAGACACGGGGGAGACATGGGGGAGACACGGGGAGGAGACACAGGGGGAGACACGGGGAGACACGGGGGAGACACGGCGAGACACGGGGAGGAGACACGGGGAGACACGGGGGGGGGGGGGGTGTCAGGGTGAGTGTTGGAGGTAAGGATGGTGAGTGGTGAGTGGGATGGTGAGTGGGACGGAGAGTGGGAGGTGAGTGGGTGGATGAGTGAGTGGGTAAGTGGGTGAGTGAGTGGGTAAGTGGGTGAGTGAGTGGGTGTTTGGGATGGTGAGTGAGATGGTGAGTGGGTGAGTGAGTGGGTGGGTGAGTGGGTGGGTGAGTGAGTGGGTGAGTGGGTGGGTGAGTGAGTGGGTAAGTGGGTGAGTGAGTGGCTGGGTGAGTGGGTGAGTGGCTGGGTGAGTGGGTGAGTGGGTGGGTGGGTGAGTGGGTGGGAGGGTGGGTGAGTGGCTGGGTGAGTGGGTGAGTGGCTGGGTGAGTGGGTGGGTGGGTGAGTGAGTGGGTGAGTGGGTGGGTGGGTGAGTGGGTGGGTGAGTGGGTGAGTGGGTGAGTGTATCCTCACCGCCCTGGGGAATCGAAGTGAATGGAGACTGGGTAGTTTGACGACTCTGCAAACGGCAACATTCCCTGCAGACAAGCAAGAGACACGCAGAGACACACAGAGACACACAGAGAACCACAGAGACCCACAGAGACACACAGAGACACACAGAGACACACAGAGACTCACAGAGACACACAGAGACTCACAGAGACACACAGAGACACACGGAGACACACAGAGACAAGCAGAGACATACAGAGACCCACAGAGACACACAGAGACCCATAGAGACACACAGAGACACACAGAGACCCATAGAGACACACGGAGACACACAGAGACACGCGGAGACACACAGAGACACACAGAGACACGCAGAGACACACAGAGACACACAGATACATGTGGAGACATGTGGAGACACACAGAGACACGCAGAGACACACAGGCACACACAGAGACACACAGAGACACACAGAGACACAGATAGACACGGAGACACACAGAGACAGAGTGGAGAGACACGGAGACCCACAGATACATGCAGAGACACACATAGATCCACAGAGACCCACAGAGACACACAGAGACATACAGAGACCCATAAAGAAACACAGAGACACACAAAGACCCATAGATGTAGGGGCAAGTGCTGTTAGCGAGCACCTATGAAGGCCGGAACGGTACACGAGGGGGTTGGGTGGCCAGCACCACGCCCGGACCGCCTTTGTCTCCCCAGTGGCGATGTTTACTACACACCGCACCAGGTACTCATTTAAGGCTGAGTCGACCTAGGAAAGGCCCAGGACCGGTTCAGATAATCGTCACTGGTGTTAGCCAGTGACACACACACACAGTGACACACATACAGTGACACACACACACAGTGACACACACACACAGTGACACACACACAAACCTTGTTTCTTCCAGGTTCCTCCATAGATGTTGTAGCGGCACCACCACCATCACCACCACCATCACCACCCTGCACACACCACCACCATCATCACCATCACCACCACCACCACCATCATCACCACCACCATCACCACCACCATCACTACCAACACCACCACCATCACCATCACCACCATCACCACCATCACCACCACCATCACCACCACCACCTCCACCACCACCATCACCACCACCATCACCACCAACCACCATCACCACCACCACCATCACCACCACAACCATCACCACCATCACCACCATCACCACCACCACCATCACCACCATCACCTCCACTACCATCACCACCACCACTATCACCACCACCATCACCACCACCTCCACCACCATCACCACCACCACCATCATCACCACCACCATCACCACCACCACCATCACCACCACCTCCACCACCATCACCACCACCACCATCACCACCACCATCACCACCACCTCCACCACCATCACCACCACCATCACCACTATCACCACCATCACCACCACCACCATCACCACCATCACCTCCTCCACGTGAGTCATGTCGATGGCGTTCATGAACGAGTCCGTGTCGTCAAAACCATCCACGTCCTCCTGACACCTGGGACACGGGGAGACACGTGGGAGACACGGGGAGACGCGGGGGGACACGGGGAGACACGGGGGGACACGGGGGGACACGGGGAGACACGGGGAGGAGACACGGGGAGACACTGGGGAGACACGGGGGAGACACGGGGAAGAGACACGGGGGAGACACGGGGGAGACACGGGGGGAGACACGGGGGGGGGGGGGTGTCAGGGTGAGTGTTGGAGGTAAGGATGGTGAGTGGTGAGTGGGATGGTGAGTGGGACGGTGAGTGGTGAGTGGGATGGTGAGTGGGACGGTGAGTGGGTGGTGAGTGGGGTGGTGAGTGGGTAGGTGGGTGAGTGGGTGAGTGGGTGGGTGAGTGAGTGGGTGGGTGAGTGGGTGGGTGAGTGGCTGGGTGAGTGGGTGAGTGGCTGGGTGAGTGGGTGGGTGGGTGAGTGGGTGGGTGAGTGGGTGAGTGGCTGGGTGAGTGGGTGAGTGGGTGTGTGAGTGGGTGGGTGGGTGAGTGGCTGGGTGAGTGGGTGAGTGGCTGGGTGAGTGGGTGGGTGGGTGAGTGGGTGGGTGAGTGGGTGAGTGTATCCTCACCGCCCTGGGGAATCGAAATGGATGGAGACTGGGTAGTTTGACGACTCTGCAAACGGCAACATTCCCTGCAGACAAGCAAGAGACACGCAGAGACACACAGAGACACGCAGAGACCCACAGAGACACGCAGAGACCCACAGAGACACGCAGAGACACGCAGAAACACACAGAGACCCACAGAGACACACAGAGACCCATAGAGACACACAGAGACACACAGAGACCCATAGAGACACACAGAGATTCACAGAGATACACAGAGACTCACAGAGACACACAGATACATGCGGAGACACACAGAGGCACACGGAGACACTGAGACCCACAGAGACACACAGAGACACACAGAGACCCACAGAGACACACAGAGACACACAGAGACTCACAGAGACACACAGAGACCCACAGAGACACACAGAGACTCACAGAGACCCACAGAGACACACAGAGAACCCCACAGAGACTCACGGAGACCCACAGAGACACACAGAGAACCCCACAGAGACTCACAGAGACCCACAGAGACACAAAGAGACCCACAGAGACTCATAGAGAGATTGAGAGAGAGGACGTCACATACACACAGCAAGATGGTGCACATCCAATGGGGAGAGATGGGATCGCGTCATTTGACCATTCGCATCACACACAGATAGAGAGAGAGGACAACACGATGTAGAATACAACACATCACACACATCACATCACACACATCACATCACACACATCACATCACACACACACATCACACACACACATCACACACACACATCACACACAGAGAGAGAGAATACAACACATCATTTACATCACATCACAGACATCACATCACACACATCACATCACACACATCACATCACACACACAGAGAGAGAATACAACACATCACACACAGAGAGAGAGAGAATACAACACATCACACACATCACATCACACACACAGAGAGAATACAACACATCACACACATCACATCACACACACAGAGAGAGAACACATCACACTGTGAGTCTCAGTGATTGACACTGAAGCTTGTGGGAGCCTCAGTCTGGCTCTGTGAGTCTCAGTGATTGACACTGAACCCTGTGGGAGCCTCAGTCTGGCTCTGTGAGTCTCAGTGATTGACACTGAACCTTGTGGGAGCCTCAGTCTGGCTCTGTGAGTCTCAGTGATTGACACTGAACCCTGTGGGAGCCTCAGTCTGGCTCTGTGAGTCTCAGTGATTGACACTGAACCCTGTGGGAGCCTCAGTCTGGCTCTGTGAGTCTCAGTGATTGACACTGAACCCTGTGGGAGCCTCAGTCTGGCTCTGTGAGTCTCAGTGATTGACACTGAACCCTGTGGGAGCCTCAGTCTGGCTCTGTGAGTCTCAGTGATTGACACTGAACCCTGTGGGAGCCTCAGTCTGGCTCTGTGAGTCTCAGTGATTGACACTGAACCTTGTGGGAGCCTCAGTCTGGCTCTGTGAGTCTCAGTGATTGACACTGAACCCTGTGGGAGCCTCAGTCTGGCTCTGTGAGTCTCAGTGATTGACACTGAACCCTGTGGGAGCCTCAGTCTGGCTCTGTGAGTCTCAGTGATTGACACTGAACCCTGTGGGAGCCTCAGTCTGGCTCTGTGAGTCTCAGTGATTAACACTGAACCCTGTGGGAGCCTCAGTCTGGCTCTGTGAGTCTCAGTGATTGACACTGAACCCTGTGGGAGCCTTAGTCTGGCTCTGTGAGTTTCAGTGATTAACACTGAACCCTGTGGGAGCCTTAGTCTGGCTCTGTGAGTTTCAGTGATTAACACTGAACCCTGTGGGAGCCTTAGTCTGGCTCTGTGAGTCTCAGTGATTGACACAGAACCCTGTGGGAGCCTTAGTCTGGCTCTGTGAGTTTCAGTGATTAACACTGAACCCTGTGGGAGCCTTAGTCTGGCTCTGTGAGTCTCAGTGATTGACACTGAACCCTGTGGGAGCCTCAGTCTGGCTCTGTGAGTCTCAGTGATTAACACTGAACCCTGTGGGAGCCTTAGTCTGGCTCTGTGAGTCTCAGTGATTGACACTGAACCCTGTGGGAGCCTTAGTCTGGCTCTGTGAGTTTCAGTGATTAACACTGAACCCTGTGGGAGCCTTAGTCTGGCTCTCTGAGTCTCAGTGATTGACACTGAACCCTGTGGGAGCCTTAGTCTGGCTCTGTGAGTTTCAGTGATTAACACTGAACCCTGTGGGAGCCTTAGTCTGGCTCTGTGAGTCTCAGTGATTGACACTGAACCTTGTGGGAGCCTCAGTCTGGCTCTGTGAGTCTCAGTGATTAACACTGAACCCTGTTGGAGCCTTAGTCTGGCTCTGTGAGTCTCGGTGATTAACACTGAACCCAGTGGGAGCCTTAGTCTGGCTCTGTGAGTCTCGGTGATTAACACTGAACCCAGTGGGAGCCTTAGTCTGGCTCTGTGAGTCTCAGTGATTAACACTGAAACCTGACCCACAGAGACCCACAGAGACACACAGAGACTCACAGAGACCCACAGAGACCCACAGAGACACACAGAGACACACAGAGACCCACAGAGACTCATAGAGACACACAGAGACCCATAGAGAACCCCACAGAGACACACAGAGACCCACAGAGACCCACAGAGACCCATAGAGTCCCACAGAGATGTAAAGTAGTAACTCGGCGGGAGACGACTTCACGGGTAGCACACTCTTTTTATTAACACCAAACTGTTACACGGGTGACTAACACCCACTTAGTTACTCGGGTGACTAACACCCACTCAGCTACACGGGTGACTAACACCCACTCAGCTACTCGGGTGACTAACACCCACTCAGCTACACGGGTGACTAACACCCACTTAGCTACTCGGGTGACTAACACCCACTCAGCTACTCGGGTGACTAACACCCACTCAGCTACACGGGTGACTAACACCCACTTAGCTACTCGGGTGACTAACACCCACTCAGCTACTCGGGTGACTAACACCCACTCAGCTACTCGGGTGACTAACACCCACTCAGCTACACGGGTGACTAACACCCACTCAGCTACTCGGGTGACTAACACCCACTCAGCTACTCGGGTGACTAACACCCACTCAGCTACTCGGGTGACTAACACCCACTCAGCTACACGGGTGACTAACACCCACTCAGCTACTCGGGTGACTAACACCCACTCAGCTACTCGGGTGACTAACACCCACTCAGCTACACTGACACGGGCTCTTACGCCCCGTAGCCTTCCGGAACACACCCGGCCGGGGTGTCCGTCTCGGCTCTGGGTACCACCGTCCCGACCCACACGGGCGTCGGACTACGGGTTCCCCAGTCTCGGCTCCGAGCCACACAGGGCCCCGGTCCTTACAAGGACGGCGGGACTAGGGGTCTCGGGCCACTACCTCCTCCACCCCGTCTTCGGTCTTCAACTGGTTAACAACAACCTCGAGTGCTCTTGCGCGTCCCCCTTTATGCACCTCCTGCGGACGTCGCTGAGAGCACTCCTCCTATTTGACCAATCACTGCGTGCTGGCTACGATCCTCTTTTCCCACCTTGTGTCAGCGCGCCTCACCACCCGCGCGCGCTTCCATACCACGCCCACATCGCGTGCCCAACCCCGCGCCCCGTGATCCATCACTGTCGGCGCACGCCAACACCACCACTACAGAGACATAGAGACCCACAGAGACTCATAGAGACCCACAGAGACACACAGAGACCCACGGAGACACACGGAGACCCACAGAGACCCACAGAGACCCACAGAGACCCATAGAGTCACACAGAGACCCACAGAGAGACCCACAGAGACACACAGAGACACACAAAGACCCACAGAGACCCACATAGACTCATAGAGACCCACAGAGACCCACAGAGACCGACGGAGACACACAGAGACCCACAGAGACCCACAGAGACCCATAGAGTCACACAGAGACCCACAGAGAGACCCACAGAGACACACAGAGACACACAGAGACCCCCAAAGAAACCCAAAGAGACACAGAGACTACACACACACAGTGACACACAACAACAACAACAACCGCCATTCGCCACTAAGTGGTGGTGATGTCACCACTATGCTTGTGCCAGGCCAAGTGCACCTTGAGGCCACGTGAAGTGTCGAACGCCCGCTGGCAGGAGGTCACGGGGCAGACCAAGGTGCCACGGGTCGACTGACCGAGATGACCGAGATGACTGACTGATGCACTACCTGTGCCCCCTACTGTGCCAACTTGCTGTGCTTTAGCCACCCGGCGCTCCGCTCGTTCTTGTGAGCGTCGCTCCTCCGCCCTCCGTTGTTGTTGGAGGGCGACTGCCTCCAACTGCCCAGTAGCGTCCTTCACGAGCCTCCTCCACTGAGGCCGATCTTGACACCGCTGGTACCAGTCATCGGCAAGTCCACTCAGCTCCACGTCCTCCTGTACCACATCACTCCATCTCTTCTCCAGCCCGTGCCGCGCCCGTCTAGCCCCCTCGATCCGGCCGAACAAAAGCTGTTTAGGCATGCGGTGGCTGGGCATGCGGGCTACATGACCCAGCCAACGCAGCCTTGCCTGCCGGAGAAGCTCACTGATGGGACTTTGCCCAGATCTTTCAAGGATTTGTGAGCTCCTCACACAATCCAACCTGGTTAAACCCAGGATGGATCGTAGGCAGGCCAGCCTAAATGTTTCCAACCGGCGAAGATGCTCCACCAGGGGGGTCCGCGTCTCGCAAGCGTAGAGAAGGGAGGGAATGACCGTGGCCGAGAAGACCTGAAGCTTCGTGCGGAGCGACAGACCAGGTAGCTTCCACACAGCGTTACGCAACCGATGAAAAGATATTGCCGCTCGACTGATTCGGAGTGAGACCTCTGCTGATAAACTGGAGCCGGTCATAAGCACACTGCCCAGGTATGGGAAACTCTCCACTCTCTCCACAACTGCCCCATCACCAATTGGGAGTTGTGGGGGTGGAGTGTCCGATGGTACAAAATACCCAGGCAGGTGCTTAGTTTTGGTGGGGCTGATGGTAAGGCCCCACCTCTTAGTGGCACGCTCAAGTCTCAGCAGCAGCGTCTCCAACTCCTCTTCTGAATGAGCAGCTATTACCAAATCATCGGCATACATAACGTGGTTGACCAATAGGGAGCCATCCCTTGATCGCACCCGGGCGTCGATCAGCCTCCCATTATATCTGTACCAAATGGAAATTCCCCCGGTACAGCTATTGAAGGCTTCACGAACTACGCGGTCAAAATAGATGTTAAAAATGTGGGAGCCAGAGGACATCCCTGTCGCACCCTAAGGTGTACAGGGAAAGGCTCCGACTCCCGGCCACGTAGTTTTACCCGGGCCCGCTCACCATCATGAAGGTCCTTAATGATCGTGAGCAGAGGGTCAGGGACTCCGAAAGCACGAAGAACAACCCAGAGCCCAGTCCTACTGATGGTATCATAGGCCTTGACCAGGTCAATAAAGCAGAGATGTACGTCTTTTTGGAATTCCCTACACCTCTGCTGTAGCAGACGGACAGAAAATATGGCATCTGTGCAGGACCGCCCTTTCCTGAAACCGCATTGGGGCTCCGCAAGCCTCTCCTCAGCTTGCCTGGCAAGGCGATGTTGAATAATCCTTGCCAGGACCTTACCCGGCACACTGAGGAGTGAGATGCCCCTGTAGTTGTTACAGTCGGTACGGTCCCCCTTCTTAAAGAGGGGGACCACCAGGGCATCCTTCCAGTCCTGCGGAACCCGTCCAGTGGTCCAGACTGTTGTTATGATGTCATATAGGGCAGTCTGTGCACAAACGCCACCCTCCCTCAGCATTTCGCTTGGGAGATCATCTCTGCCCGGTGCCTTCCCTGGTCTCAGACTCCAGATCGCCCTCAGTACTTCCTCAACAGCTGGCACCTCAGCCAGCCACTCACAGGGGGTGACCTCTTCCAATATTTGAGGCACCGCAGCCTCAGCAGGGTTATCACCACTTTGTGCCATGATGTTTTCCTGGCTGAGAGAATTTCCCTCCCCCAGGACCTAACAGAAATGCTCAGCAAATCTGCAAACCTGTTCCTGGGGGTCGGAGATTGGATCACCGTTTTTTCCTCTAATGATGGTAATAGGTGTGGCGCTGCAGGTTACTTTTTTGATGGAGTTAAATAGTGATTTGTGATCACGGGCCACTGAGGCAGACTCCATCTCCTCAGCAACCCGCGACCACCACCCATCCTTACAGCGCCTTACGGCTCTCCGAACTTCCGAGCGCAGGCTGCGGTAAACCTCCTCATTCTCTGACGTGGGATGCTGTAGGCGATGAGAGTGGGCCTGTCGCTTTTTCTCAATTAACCTGAACACCTCCTCTGTCAGCCAGGGTTTCTGGGGAGGTCTGGACCGCGTACCCAAAGCAGCCATTGCAGCTGCATGAGTCACAGTCTTAAACCTCGCCCATTTACCCTCGACATCAGGTGGAGTGGGGGACGATGCCAACCCCAGCTGCAAGCGATGATGAAATTCTCGCTTGCAACTTTCATCAGCTAACTGAGACCAGGCCACTTTTGGTTGGAATGGGATCCTGGGTGTACACCCACCACCGGAGTGGAAGAAAGTCAGGCGCATCTTACAGATGACTAGTCGATGGTCAGAGGGCAGATCAGCTCCACGGTAGGTCCTGGTGTCAAGGACATGGGCTCGCATTCGCTGGTCCGTCACTATGTAGTCCAGCAGATGTTCTTGCTTGGACCCGGCATGTATCCATGATGTTGTGTGGATGCGCCGATGCCGGAAGAGCGTGTTTGTAATTACAAGCCCATGGGCTGCACAAAAATCTAGCAGCCTCCTACCGTTATTCTTGAGCTGATCTGGCCCATGCCTTCCAATCACTCCAGACCAGGTGTCAGCATCATGACCAACTCGGGCATTGAAGTCACCCAACAAGATGACTCTGTCCCGAGTGGCCACTTTAGCCAGCACCTGTGACAGGAGGTCATAGAAAGCGTCTGACTCATCGGCTTTGCTTGCATCCCTCCACGGATGTTCGTCTTCGGTGGGGGCATAAGTAACCACGACCACCACTCCTCGCCTCTGGTTGATGGGAAGGCGAGCCCACAGTAGCCTGGGGCTTACAGCTTCCCACACCTCACCGCGACGCTCCCACGCCCCCTTCATTCTTTTGTTCAGAAGAAGAGCCACACACACACAGTGACACACACACAAACCTTGTTTCTTCCAGGTTCCTCCATAGATGTTGTAGCGGCACCACCACCATCACCACCATCACCACCACCACCCTGCACACATCACCACCATCATCATCATCACCACCACCATCACCATCACCACCATCACCACCACTATCACCACCACCCTGCACACACCACCACCATCATCACCATCACCACCACCATCACCACCACCATCACCACCACCACCATCACCACCACCCTGCACACACCACCATCACCACCACCACCACCATCACCAACACCACCTCCATCACCATCACCACCACCTCCACCATCATCACCACCACCACCATCACCACCACCTCCACCACCATCATCACCAACATCATCACCATCACCACCACCATCACTACCATCACAACCATCACCACCATCACCACCATCATCATCACCATCATCATCACCACCACCATCATCACCACTATCACCACCATCACCATCACCATCTCCACCACCATCATCATCACCACCACCACCATCATCATCACCACCATCACCACCATCACTGCCATCACCGCCACCATCGCCACCATCACCACCACCACCACCATCACCAACATCATCACCATCACCACCATCACCACCACCACCATCACCACCATCACCACCACCACCACCATCACCACCATCACCACCACCACCACCATCATCACCATCACCACCATCACCATCACTACCACCACCATCACCATCACCACCATCACCACCATCACCACCACAACCATCACCACCATCACCACCACCACCATCACTACCACCACCATCACCATCACCACCACCTCCACCACCATCACCACCACCACCATCACCACCATCACCACCATCACCATCACTACCACCACCACCATCACCACCACCTCCACCACCATCACCACCACCACCATCACCACCATCACCACCATCACCACCACAACCATCACCACCATCACCATCACCACCATCACCACCATCACCACCATCACCTCCTCCACGTGAGTCATATCGATGGCGAGCATGAACGAGTTCGTGTCGTCAAAACCATCCACGTCCTCCTGACACCTGGGACACGGGGAGACACGGTGAGACACGCAGGGACACGGGGAGACACGGGGGAGACACGGGGAGACACGGGGAGGAGACACGGGGGAGACACGGGGAGGAGACACGGGGGGAGACACGGAAAGACACGGGGGAGACACGGGGGAGACACGCGGGGACACTGGGGAGACACGGGGAGACGGGGGGAGACACGGGGGGGGGGGAGACACGGGGGAAGAGACACGGGGGGAGACACGGGGGGGGACACGGGGGGGGAGACACGGGGGGAGAGACACGGGGGGGGGGAGACACGGGGGGGGGTGTCAGGGTGAGTGTTGTAGGTAAGGATGGTGAGTGGTGAGTGGGGTGGTGAGTGGTGAGTGGGGGGTGAGTGGGATGGTGAGTGGGTGGATGAGTGAGTGGGTGAGTGAGTGGGTGAGTGGGTGGGTGTGTGGGATGGTGAGTGAGATGGTGAGTGGGTGAGTGAGTGGGTGGGTGGGTGAGTGAGTGGGTGGGTAAGTGGGTGAGTGAGTGGCTGGGTAAGTGGGTAAGTGGGTGGGTGAGTGGGTGAGTGGGTGGGTGGGTGAGTGGGTGAGTGGGTGGGTGGGTGAGTGGGTGAGCGTTTCCTCACCGCCCTGGGGAATGGAATTGGATGGAGACTGGGTAGTTTGACGACTCTGCAAACGGCAACATTCCCTGCAGACAAGCAAAAGACACGCAGAGACGCACAGAGACACACAGAGACACACAGAGACACACAGATACATGTGGAGACACACAGAGACCCACAGAGACCCACAGAGACACACAGAGACCCACAGAGACCCCCACAGAGACACACAGAGACACACAGAGACACACAGAGACCCACAGAGACCCCCACAAAGACTCACAGAGACCCACAGAGACACACAGAGACCCACAGAGACCCACAGAGACCCCCACAGAGACACACAGAGACCCCCACAGAGACACACAGAGACACACAGAGACCCCCACAGAGACACAGAGACCCACAGACACACAGAGACCCACAGCGATCCATAGAGACCCCCACAGAGACACAGAGACCCACAGAGACCCACAGAGACCCATAGAGTCCCACAGAGACACAGAGACCCACAGAGACCCACAGAGACCCATAGAGTCCCACAGAGACACAGAGACCCACATAGACCCACAAAGACCCATAGAGTCACACAGAGACCCACAGAGAGACCCACAGAGAGACCCACAGAAACACACAGAGACACACAGAGACCCACAAAGACCCCCAAAGAGACCCACAGAGACACATCGAGACCTACACACACACAGTGACACACACACACAGTGACACACACACACAGTGACACACACAGTGACACACACAGACAGTGACACGCACAGTGACACACAAAGATCCCCCGTGTAGCCTGAACAGACTGTAGGGGCAAGTGCTGTTAGCGAGCACCTATGAAGGCCAGAACGGTACACGAGGGGGTGGGTGGCCAGCACCACGCCCGACCGCCTTTGTCTCCCTAGCGGCGATGTTTACACACCGCACCAGGTACTCATTTGAGGCTGAGTCGACCTAGGGGAGGCCCAGGACCGGTTCAGATAATCGTCACTGGTGTTGGCCGTGAGCGGGAATCGAACTCATGTCGCTGGGTTCATAGTGCAGCGCGCTAACCGCTGCACCACCACTCCCCACACACACACAGTGACACACACACAAACCATTTTTCCTCCAGGTTCCTCCATAGATGTTGTAGCGGCACCACCATCATCACCACCATCACCACCACCATCATCACCACCATCACCACCATCACCATCACCACCATCACCTCCTCCACGTGAGTCATGTTGATGGCGTTCATGAACGAGTCCGTGTCGTCAAAACCATCCACGTCCTCCTGACACCTGGGACACGGGGAGACACGGGGAGACACGGGGGGACACGGGGAGACACGGGGGGACACGGGGAGACACGGTGAGGAGACACGGGGAGACACGGGGAGGAGACACGGGGAGACACGGTGAGGAGACACGGGGGAGACACGGTGAGGAGACACGGGGAGACCCGGGGAGGAGACACGGGGAGACACGGGGAGACACAAGGAGACACGGGGAGACACAAGGAGACACGGGGAGACACGGTGGGGAGACACGGTGAGGAGACACGGAGAGACACGGGGAGGAGACACGGGGGGGGTGTCAGGGTGAGTGTTGGAGGTAAGGATGGTGAGTGGTGAGTGGGACGGTGAGTGAGTAAGTGGGTGAGTGGCTGGGTGAGTAAGTGGGTGAGTGAGTGGGTAAGTGGGTAAGTGGGTGGGTGAGTGGGTGAGTGTATCCTCACCGCCCTGGGGAATCGAAGTGGATGGAGACTGGATAGTTTGACGACTCTGCAAACGGCAACATTCCCTGCAGACAAGCAAGAGACACGCAGAGACACACAGAGACGCACAGAGACCCCCACAGAGACACACAGAGACCCACAGAGACACACAGAGACCCACAGAGACTCACAGAGACCCACAGAGACGCACAGAGACCCCCACAGAGACACACAGAGACCCCCACAGAGACACACAGAGACCCACAGAGACACACAGAGACACACAAAGACACGCAGAGACCCCCACAGAGACCCACAGAGACACACAGAGACCCATAGAGTCCCACAGAGACACAGGGACCCACAGAGACTCATAGAGAGATTGAGAGAGAGGACGTCACATACACACAGCAAGATATGGAGAGAGATGGGGTCGCGTCATTTGACCATTCGCATCACACACAGATAGAGAGAGAGGAAAACACGATGTAGAATACAACACATCACACACACAGAGAGAGAATACAACACATCACACACAGAGAGATCACATCACACAGAGAGAGAAAAACACGATGTAGAGAATACAACACATCACACACACAGAGAGAGAATACAACACACACACAGAGAACAACACATCACACACACAGAGAGATCACATCACACAGAGAGAGAAAAACACGATGTAGAGAATACAACACATCACACCGTGAGTCTCGGTGATTGACACTGAACCCTGTGGGAGCCTCAGTCTGGCTCTGTGAGTCTCGGTGATTGACACTGAACCCTGTGGGAGCCTCAGTCTGGCTCTGTGAGTCTCAGTGATTGACACTGAACCCTGTGGGAGCCTCAGTCTGGCTCTGTGAGTCTCAGTGATTAACACTGAACCCTGTGGGAGCCTCAGTCTGGCTCTGTGAGTCTCAGTGATTAACACTGAACCCTGTGGGAGCCTCAGTCTGGCTCTGTGAGTCTCAGTGATTGACACTGAACCTTGTGGGAGCCTCAGTTTGGCTCTGTGAGTCTCAGTGATTGACACTGAACCCTGTGGGAGCCTCAGTCTGGCTCTGTGAGTCGCAGTGATTAACACTGAACCTCGTGGGAGCCTCAGTCTGGCTCTGTGAGTCTCAGTGATTGACACTGAACCTTGTGGGAGCCTCAGTTTGGCTCTGTGAGTCTCAGTGATTGACACTGAACCCTGTGGGAGCCTCAGTCTGGCTCTGTGAGTCTCGGTGATTAACACTGAACCCTGTGGGAGCCTCAGTCTGGCTCTGTGAGTCTCGGTGATTAACACTGAACCCTGTGGGAGCCTCAGTCTGGCTCTGTGAGTCTCGGTGATTAACACTGAACCCTGTGGGAGCCTCAGTCTGGCTCTGTGAGTCTCGGTGATTAACACTGAACCCTGTGGGAGCCTCAGTCTGGCTCTGTGAGTCTCGGTGATTAACACTGAACCCTGTGGGAGCCTCAGTCTGGCTCTGTGAGTCTCGGTGATTAACACTGAACCCTGTGGGAGCCTCAGTCTGGCTCTGTGAGTCTCGGTGATTAACACTGAACCCTGTGGGAGCCTCAGTCTGGCTCTGTGAGTCTCGGTGATTAACACTGAACCCTGTGGGAGCCTCAGTCTGGCTCTGTGAGTCTCGGTGATTAACACTGAACCCTGTGGGAGCCTCAGTCTGGCTCTGTGAGTCTCAGTGACGTCAAACCGCATATGGGGGGGTTGGGTGGTGGGGGTTGGGTGGTGGGGGGGGGTGGTGGGGTGGTGGGGGGGGTGGCGGTGGGGGGGGTTGGGTGGTGGTGGGGGGGTGGTGGTGGGGGGGGTGGTGGTGGGGGGGGGGGTGGTGGTGTGGGGGTGGTGGTGCTAATTAAGCTGGGTGAGTGTACTGACAGTCTATAATGTAGACTGTAGCCTGGTAATTAAGGTGGTGATGGTGGTGGTGATGGTGGTGGTGATGGTGGTGATGGTGGTGGTGATGGTGGTGATGGTTGTGATGGTGGTGATGGTGGTGATGGTGGTTGTGATGGTGGTGATGGTGGTGGTGGTGGTGATGGTGGTGATGGTGGTGGTGATGGTGGTGATGGTGGTGGTGGTGGTGATGGTTGGTGGTGGTGGTGGTGGTGATGGTGGTGATGGTGGTGGTGATGGTGGTGGTGGTGGTGATGGTGGTGATGGTTGGTGATGGTTGTGATGGTGGTGGTGATGGTTGTGATGGTGGTGGTGATGGTGGTGATGGTGGTGGTGATGGTGGTGATGGTTGTGATGGTGGTGGTGATGGTGGAGATGGTTGGTGATGGTGGTGATGGTTGGTGATGGTGGTGGTGATGGTGGAGATGGTTGGTGATGGTTGGTGATGGTTGTGATGGTGGTGGTGATGGTTGTGGTGGTGGTGGTGGAGGTGGTGATGGTGGTGGTGGTGATGGGTGGTGGTGATGGTGGTGATGGTTGGTGATGGTTGGTGATGGTTGTGATGATACAGGGAGCTGTTCTCGCTGCATCACCACCCTCAACAGCAACAAGAAGCCGCAGCGATCTGCCATGGAGCGAGCTGGCGGCGGTAGCGGAGGCAGCGGAGGCGGCAGGAGGGCGGAGGAGCGGCTCGCACGGCCGTCCGCGGGAGCCCCCCCGCAGGGCGGCGGCGGAGAGCGCCCCGTAATACAAACAAAAGACATAACTCTGATAATGTATGCACTGTCCTTGAAGTTGATTGGTCCACACCCGAGACAGCTTTCCTTAGAGCCTAGTCTCACATGGTGTTGGACCAGATGACGCCCAAAGGCGCAATACGACGCTGATCATGTAGGAGGGGGCAGGCAACGAGGGCGCGCGCCAAAGACAAAGACAAAGATCACCCGTGTAGCCTGCACAGGCTGTTGGGGCAAGTGCTGTTAGCGAGCACCTATAAGGCCGGAACGGTGGAGGAGGGGGTGGGAGGCCAGCACCACGCCCGGCCGCCTTTATCTCCCCAGTGGCGATGTTTACACACCGCACCAGGTACTCATTTGAGGCTGAGTCGACCCGGGGGAGGCGCAGTGCCGGTTCAGGTAATCGTCGCTGGTTTTGGCCGTGAGCGGGAATATAACTCGGGGATCCGGGTTCGTAGTGCAGCGCGCTAACCGCTGCACCACCACTCCTCGCCACACTGACACACAGCCTGACACACACACTGACACACACTTTTTAGGACAAAAATATATTTAATTACCAATTGCTTAATGGTGCAATGCAATCATCTGACCCATAGGTGGCAGCCATCTCAAGCCAGAGGACGAGAGGACTCTAGCCGCCACGCATATAAAGGATTTATACTGGTAGGAACGAAGTGAACCAGCCTACAATAGATTATATCGTCCGTCCGTCCGATTATGTGTAGCAACATCGCCCCCTACTGCAAACACTTGGCAGGACCCTACAAAAACCTTTAGACTCAGTGAGGCTTTTCTGGCTAAACAAGTGTAACAATACATTATGTTTATATTATTTGGTTATTCGTTCCTACCAGCCCACCCCGCAGGGACCTGTTAGTGAAAAACTTTGTTTTTACGAGTTATACTTGTACTTGTATTAAGTTCGCTTGCGCGCTTACGACCGTGCAAATCTTTCGGTCGTTTTTTAACCCACTTCCCGTGATCCAATCGAGCTGACATTTTGCACACAGACTCGTTGTGCGTGACAATTTATTTTCGTGAAATTTTTTTTCCAAAATTTTACACTTTTTAGGACAAAAATATATTTAATTACCAATTGCTTAATGGTGGCATACAATCATCTGACCCATAGGTGGCAGTCATCTCAAGCCAGAGGATGAGAGGACTCTAGCCGCCACGCATATAAAGGATTTATAGTGAAAAACTTTGTTTTTACGGGTTCTACTTGTTTTTTATTTGAAGCGTAAATTATAGGAGGCGGCTATTTTATCTCGCTCCGTGTCTCGCTCCGTCGTTATTGCCGATATCAACCGTGTGGCCGGCACGGACGAGGAACGCGAGCAGTGCGGTCCGCGTTGCGCGAGAGATGCCGACGAGAATTGGCAGCAGAAAGAACTCCGATTTGCCACGGCGTCGTCCGGGTTTTGTTTATTCGTTGCTCCTTCGTTCGTTCATCATCAAAATCACACTTTTGTGCGTGCAGAACGAGCGCCGCTTGAACCGAGAAGGGGCATTCAAGGGCACGTGGGAGTTGGCGTCTCTGTCACGTGGTACGCGTCACTCGGTGTCTGCAACGTGACGAGTTTCTTCCGCTGCTGGAGCTTCCCTTGGCTCGCCCGTCCAAGCTTCAATCTGACGTCGGGACGTTTCCAACAACAACAACACAAACACTCGGCGAGTCGGCGAGGGAGACGATGAAGGCGAGTTTACAAAGCGCCGCTCACCCTCATCCATCAGTCACCTGTGTGAGTGTTAGGTGTGTGTGAGTGTTAGGTGTGTGTGAGTGTTAGGTGTGTGTGAGTGTTAGGTGTGTGTGAGTGTTAGGTGTGTGTGAGTGTTAGGTGTGTGTGTTAGGTGTGTGTGAGTGTTAGGTGTGTGAGTGTAGGTGTGTGAGTGTTAGGTTGTGTGTTAGGTGTGTGTGAGTGTTAGGTGTGTGTGAGTGTTAGGTGTGTGTGAGTGTTAGGTGTGTGTGAGTGTTAGGTGTGTGTGAGTGTTAGGTGTGTGAGTGTTAGGGGTGTGTGTGAGTGTAGGTGTGTGTGAGTGTGTGTGTTAGTGTGTGTGTGTGTTAGGTGTGTGTGTGAGTGTTAGGTGTGTGTGAGTGTTAGGTGTTGTGTGTGTGTGAGTGTTAGGTGTGTGAGTGTTAGGTGTGAGTGAGTGTTAGGTGTGTGTGAGTGTTAGGTGTGTGTGTGTGTTAGGTGTGTGTGAGTGTTAGGTGTGTGTGAGTGTTAGGTGTGTGTGTGTAGGTGTGTGTGTGTGAGTGTTAGGGTGTGTGAGTGTTAGGTGTGTGTGAGTGTTAGGTGTGTGTGTTAGGTGTGTGTGAGTGTTAGGTGTGTGTGAGTGTTAGGTGTGTGTGAGTGTTAGGTGTGTGTGAGTGTTAGGTGTGTGTGAGTGTTAGGTGTGTGTGTTGTGTTAGGTGTGTGTGAGTGTTAGGTGTGTGTGTGTGTTAGGTGGGTGTGAGTGTTAGGTGTGTGTGAGTGTTAGGTGTGTGTGAGTGTTAGGTGTGTGTGAGTGTTAGGTGTGTGTGAGTGTTAGGTGTGTGAGTGTTAGGGGTGTGTGAGTGTTAGGTGTGTGTGTGTGTTAGGTGTGTGTGTGTGTTAGGTGTGTGTGTGAGTGTTAGGTGTGTGTGAGTGTTAGGTGTGTGTGTGTGAGTGTTAGGTGTGTGTGAGTGTTAGGTGTGTGTGAGTGTTAGGTGTGTGTGTGTGTGAGTGTAGGTGTGTGAGTGTTAGGTGTGAGTGAGTGTTAGGTGTGTGTGAGTGTTAGGTGTGTGTGTGTGTTAGGTGTGTGTGAGTGTTAGGTGTGTGTGAGTGTTAGGTGTGTGTGTGTAGGTGTGTGTGTGTGAGTGTTAGGTGTGTGTGAGTGTTAGGTGTGTGTGAGTGTTAGGTGTGTGTGAGTGTTAGGTGTGTGTGAGTGTTAGGTGTGTGTGAGTGTTAGGTGTGTGTGAGTGTTAGGTGTGTGTGTGTGTTAGGTGGGTGTGAGTGTTAGGTGTGTGTGAGTGTTAGGTGTGTGTGAGTGTTAGGTGTGTGTGAGTGTTAGGTGTGTGTGAGTGTTAGGTGTGTGTGAGTGTTAGGTGTGAGTGAGTGTTAGGTGTGAGTGTTAGGTGTGTGTGTGTGTTAGGTGTGTGTGAGTGTTAGGTGTGTGTGAGTGTTAGGTGTGAGTGTTAGGTGTGAGTGTTAGGTGTGTGTGAGTGTTAGGTGTGTGTGAGTGTTAGGTGTGTGTGAGTGTTAGGTGTGTGTGAGTGTTAGGTGTGAGTGTTAGGTGTGTGTTAGGTGTGTGTGAGTGTAGGTGTGTGTGAGTGTTAGGTGTGTGTGAGTGTTAGGTGTGTGTGAGTGTTAGGTGTGTGTGTGTGTGTGAGTGTTAGGTGTGTGTGAGTGTTAGGTGTGTGTGAGTGTTAGGTGTGTGTGAGTGTGTAGGTGTGTGTGAGTGTTAGGTGTGTGTGAGTGTTAGGTGTGTGTGAGTGTTAGGTGTGTGTGAGTGTTAGGTGTGTGTAGGAGTCTGTGTGTGTGTGAGTCTTAGGTGTGTGTGTTAGGTGTGTGTAGGAGTCTGTGTGTGAGTGTTAGGTGTGTGTGAGTGTTAGGTGTGTGTGAGTGTTAGGTGTGTGTGAGTGAGTGTTAGGTGTGTGTAGGAGTCTGTGTGTGTGTGTTAGGTGTGTGTGAGTGTTAGGTGTGTGTGTTAGGTGTGTGTGAGTGTTAGGTGTGTGTAGCTGTGTGAGTGTGTAGGTGTGTGTGTGTGTAGGTGTGTGTAGGAGTCTGTGTGTGTGTGAGTGTTAGGTACTTTGTTGTTTGCGATCCAGAACAGAACATCCCGGTTGACACACCTGGAGGCATCATTACCACACGGCGATTCGCTCAGCTACCCCTGACGCAAATATCTGCGCTCAATCCACCACAGCGTCAAAGTGATACTCGCCTGTGCTCCGTCAATATCGACCCGTGTACGAAGGCAAATAAAATATTTCTATCGCGCCACATTGGATTAAAAAACACCGTCAGAAAAGATCGTGTTAACGGTTCAAAGAGAGTTTTTTTTATTGTCAAAACTTGTTTAAACAAATCAATACTGTAGCTATTCCAGGGAATTGCACATTCGAATTGAACGTTCTCATGCGCTGTATGCACCTGGTACCAGTTTACATGAAAGGCAGTGATTGCTACAAAATATAAAGCACATTGCAAAACGTACAGGTGGTTTTGGGCTCCGTATGCAAACTCAAACATTGGATATATTTTTTCCGAGTGGTTTATCCAGAAAAACAATTTCTGAAATTGTACTTTAAAGGTTTTTGGCTTTTAATCAAAGCTCAAGAATATCAACAGCCCTTTTTCAATCCACTCCAAGATGCAGGCAGTGACCAGACGGGTACTTCACCAGTGGTCAGCGCCCAAACAATCAGCAGTTCGGACGTCACCCTCAAACTCGGGTTTCTGAATCCACAGCACAATCACGTTCCTTCACAGTGGCCAGCTAGGAACTTGGTGGGGCAGAAAGCTCGCGGTCACGTGACGCACTTCAACCAATCCGGGAGCGTGCTACACGGTGGGAGGGGCTATGCACGACAGACAAATAATCCCTGGTGGGCAGTGGGGAACTGTTGTTCCTACCTGTAACAAAAATTAACTCGTAAAAACAAAGTTTTTCACTATAAATCCTTTATATGCATGGCGGCTAGAGTCCGCTCGTCCTCTGGCTTGAGATGGCTGCCACCTATGGGTAAGATGATTGTCTGGCAGCATTAAGCAATTGGTAATTAAATATTTTAAAAAATTCCTAAACAGTGTAAAATTTTGGAACAAAATGTTTTCACGAAAATAAATTGTCTCGCACAACGAGTCTGTGTGCAAAATGTCAGCTCGATTGGATGACGGGAAGTGGGTTAAAAAACGACCAAAACATTTGCACGGTCCTAAGCAAGCAAGCAAGTGAACTTAATATAAAGGATTTAAAAAAACCCACTGCATATATACGCTTAAGACAGTTCCATGAACACGAAGTGTAGACAGGTGTTGTTCTCTCTACATCTGCTACCAGCAGCAAAGTCTATAAAACTTTGCAGAATGGAACATGTCACAAATCAACTTTATTTAGGCATTTTTGGGGTTGTTATCAAGTAGGTTAGAGCAGACAGGCCCCGTACAACAATCTTCTGGAGTATGAGAACATCTGATTTTGCAAAAACCTTCCCACTTCGTGTTCATCCTTCCCAAAGATGCAAATTTGAAACGATCTTTCAACAGTCGAGCAAATGCAACACAACAAAAAAGCACATGGCTCTGAACATGGCTATCTCCTCTGCATGGAAACAAAACGTGTTGTATATTTCAACTCCAGATGACTTAAACGGCACGTTTTATCTGTATACGTGACTTTACCGAAAAAACCAAAGAATAATTCCTGCAGTCACGAAAGCTCCAAAATTAAGAAGGAACAAAACTGACAAGTCATTCACTTCTTTCTTGGAAGAGACAAGTTCCTGCCTTGGGTAGTAAAGCCAAGATGCAGCTTTATGTTTTATTGACTGCATTCTGTAAAAAAAAAAAACTATGCAAGCAAGCTCAAAGGAATTTCGATTTAAAGCTTTCGTGACTGCAGGGATTCATCTTCTTGGTTATTTCGGTAAAGTCACGTAGAATGGAAATTAAATAATAATAAATAAAAACAGACTCTGTCTTCTCGACAGACCTGTTTCTTCACCTGAGGACGGCTGCTTGTGTTGTGGCCGAAACGTCGTGAGAATTAATTTATTTAAAAAAAAATGTATTACTATTTTATTATTACCATTCTACGTGACTTTATCAAAAGAACCAAGAAGAAGCTCAAAGGAAGTTATCGAAACTGCGAGTGAAACGACACTAGCTTATCTTCTTGGTTCTTTTGGTAAAGTCACGTAGAAGGAAAATAATAAAATAATAAAAATAAAACATCATAAAATAATTCTCACGACGTTTCGGCCACAACGCAAGCAGCCTTCTTCTGGTGGAGAACAGGTCTGTCGACCGTGACTTTACTGAATAAACCAAGAAGATGAATCCCTGCAGTCACGAAAGCTTTAAATCGAAAGACACCAGCTTATTTACCCCAAGGGCTTTTCATACAAAGTGCATCCCACGGCCCACACAACCTCCCACCATCATCCATCTATCGCTACCCCCCTCCTCTCCTCACTCCAGCCCCTCTTCTTCTTCGATGTCAGAGCATGAAGACAATTTTGGCATCTTGCTCCTGGGCACCTCCAGGCTGCTACTGCCTCCCCAGCTGCCAGCACGAGGAAGGGCAACGGCTTGGCGAGCGTACGCTCGCAAATTGTATTTGACAATGCTGCTTTTGCGATACCGATTGCCGACAGAGGACAGATTCCTGCCAGAGGGCCGCAGCGCTGGGAACACTTTGGCACGGATGCCGTCCTTGGTGTCGATGCCGTCATCGTCGTCGTCTTCGGAGCTGAGGTGGACTGTCTCTTCACTGGACGAGCGCTGCAGTGTCGTCTCGCTGGAGATCGTGGTCGACACACGATGCTCTTCGATTCCACTCAGCAGCAGTCGCTTTTTGGCTTCTGGGACTCCCAGTTCATCCAAGTCCTAAAATCCAGCGAAATACAGAAAATATGCACACACACACACACCAACTTGTGTTCAGCGATACAATATTGATAATTGGTTTTTTACCCTTCTATCTGGCAACAAAACTGACACCTTTTTACAAGGAGTCATGTTTGCATAGACCACAATACCTGCAGTCATAATACAAACAAAAGACATAACTCTGATAATGTGCACTGTCCCTGAAGTTGATTGGTCCACACCCGAGACAAGTATTGTGGTCTATACAAACATGACTCCTTGTAAAAAGGTGTCAGTTTTGTTGCCAGATAGAAGGGTAAAAAAACAATTATGATATTTTTACTGGCAAATGAGGTTCCCATAGTGTACGATACAACATTCTTCAAATTTCTGACGACGTGTATTCCTCAGAGCAATTAATGTACAAAATCAGTCGGTATTACCGGTAGGAACCACCTGGTTCCACCAGCCCACAGGGGATTATTGTGTCTGTCCGTCGTGCATCCAAAAATGGGAGGGGTGGGGCTGGGTGGGGAGGGGAGGGTGGGGAGGGGCTGGGTGGGGAGGGGAGGGTGGGGAGGGGAGGGTCGGGAGGGGCTGGGTGGGGAGGGTGGAGAGGGGCTGGGTGGGGAGGGGTGGGGCTGGGTGGGGAGGGGCTGGTCACCCCGTGGTGCCCTTATAAAACTCAACGTTTAACCTACTCACGACGGCTTGTGCCCGGCCCTCACAGTTGGCCATTGACCGAGCAACCCAACGTTCCTACCCGCTCCCTCCGCAGGAGGAATGTGTTTTATTTGTACCCACTACTGGATCAGGACTCCTCAGCCTCCTCACTCGAGCTATGTGACGATCCATCTATCAACGACACACGAACTAATCTTCTCACAACTCGAATCTCTGTGGTGGTCATCCTCTTGGTGATGTGTGCTCTACTTTGGATGCCACTCCAATGCAGTCCAGTGATGTGCCCTTGCCCAAGCCCATCTACTTTTTGCAGTTGTCAATGTTTCTTATTTGCATGTTTCGGTATCCACGTGTAATGGGTTCCGGAGACACTTGTAGAGGTAACTTCTTTATTACAATACAACACTCCAACAGTCCTGATACTCTGTTACAGCGGGACGAGGGGGTACAGGGTCCTACGCTGGCTGGCTGGCGGGTCTTGACCTGCGACTGGCCCCGATCATCCAGGGAGCTGCCCTTTTATGCCTCGTGCCCAACGAGGGGTGGGGTTGTGTGTGCCCCCAGGTATCCCACAGAGCACACACAGCCCCCCCGTTGGTGGCGCCAAGGGGCTTAAGTGTCTGGGGTGCCTGGGATCCTAGCGCCTGGTGCCAAGGGGCTTAAGTGTCTGGGGTGCCTGGGATCCGAGCGCCTGGTGCCAAGGGGCTTAAGTGTCTGGGGTGCCTGGGATCCTAGCGCCTGGTGCCAAGGGGCTTAAGTGTCTGGGGTGCCTGGGATCCGAGCGCCTGCCGCCAAGGGGCTTAAGTGTCTGGGGTGCCTGGGATCCTAGCGCCTGGCTCCAAGGGGCTTAAGTGTCTGGGGTGCCTGGGATCCGAGCGCCTGCCGCCAAGGGGCTTAAGTGTCTGGGGTGCCTGGGATCCTAGCGCCTGGCTCCAAGGGGCTTAAGTGTCTGGGGTGCCTGGGATCCGAGCGCCTGCCGCCAAGGGGCTTAAGTGTCTGGGGTGCCTGCGATCCTAGCGCCTGGTGCCAAGGGGCTTAAGTGTCTGGGGTGCCTGGGATCCGAGCGCCTGCCGCCAAGGGGCTTAAGTGTCTGGGGTGCCTGGGATCCTAGCGCCTGCCGCCAAGGGCTTCTCTGCCTAGGGTCCCAGAGCCCCCTCTTGAGGCACTACAAACGCATTAACTCTTTACAAGTTTAATTCCAACCTTCCATCTTCTCCATGCTTCTTTGTGCATTTTTTATGTTGCAGAAAAACTTAAAAATAAATCCTAATCCTGTATTCGTTAAAAAACCACACGTAGTTTTCATGGAAGCGTCCGTAGGAACTTGCCTGTAGAGTAACGTCCATCAGCTGTTGGACACTCGACAATCCACGTGAAGTGAAATTCTCCAAAAACTCCAAGCAGTCGATTTGTTTCAGGAAGCTTGAGACACGAAAAAACAACAACACACAAGGCTCCAAAATGTTAATACCAAATACAAGAAGCACGAAAAGTACTTTGTACGGCTGTATTACATTAACTTGCACATTTTTACTCCGTCAACATTGCGATTAGAAATAACATGTGAAGCAACACTTACATTGCTTGTACTGTATATCCCTATGGAAAATAATGACATTTTTTATTGGAAATCCAAGTGCAAAAATCAGCCCAAACTGCATTACGAACTTTGCGTTTCGATTTAAAGCTTTCGTGACTGCAGGGATTCATCTTCTTGGTTCTTTCGGTAAAGTCACGTAGAAGGGAAGTAATAAAATAATAAAAATAAAACATAATAAAATAATTCTCACGACGTTACGGCTGCTTGCGTTGTGGCTGAAACGTCGTGAGAATTATTTTATCATGTATATTATATTATTATATTATTTTATTATGTTTTATATTTATTATTCTATTACTTCTCTTCTACGTGGTGACTTTACCGAAAGAACCAAGAAGATGAATCCCTGCAGTCACGAAAGCTTTAAATCGAAAAATGACGACGATGTTTAAAGGTGGCGACGATGATGCACCTAAAGGGCACTTACTTGTAAAGAGCGTTGCCAGGCTTGCCGCTGTCCGGCAGGGTTCCAAGCCGGGCCCGTGGGTTGTCTCCGTCCGGTGGCCGTGGGGGACCATTGGATCCATTTGCTTCACCCGTCACAACATTCTGTGCAACGCCTGCAACCAGTGGATGAGCATTCGCAATAAAAACATTTACACCTCAACACATATACGAGTAATATTGAATTCATCCTCTTGGTTCTTTCGGTAAAGTCATCACGTAGAAGGGAAGTAATAAAATAATAAAACATCATAAAATAATTCTCACGACGTTTCGGCCACAACGCAAGCAGCCGTCCTCAGGTGGAGAACAGAGCTGTCGGGAAGACAGCGTCTGACAGACCTGTTCTTCACCTGAGGACGGCTGCTTGCGTTGTGGTCGAAACGTCGTGAGAATTGTATTTTATCGTGTTTTATTTTTATTATTTTATTACTTCCCTTCTACGTGACGACTTTACCGAAAGAACCAAGAAGACTGCGTATCACTTTGTGGCAAATTGTGTCGCGTCTTTCAATTCGCCCGCGTGCCGCCACGTCCCGTGCAGAGAAATGTGCTGCGCCGAGCAGGGAGAGCTTGCGTCACCTGATGAGGAACCTTCGCCGGCACTGGAGGGTCCCTGGCTGCCGGCCAAGACTTCCTGTGAACACTCGCTTCCGTGTCGGCTGAGGTTGGACGGCCTGCCACGCAATTCCGTCACGTATCTGGGAGGGAGAAAAAACCCCAAAAATTAACCCGTAAAAACAAAGTTTTTCACTATAAATCCTTTATATGCGTGGCATCGGTTTAATTTTATTTTTTCATTCTAGATTTGAAGCTTTCGTGACTGCAAGGATTCATATTCTTAGGTTTTTTCGGTAAAGTCACGTAGGTAAAAAATTAAAATTAATAAAAGTCAAATAAAATAAAAACAAAGTTTTTCACTATAAATCCTTTATATGCGTGGCATCGGTTTTATTTTATTATTCATTTCTGTTTTTCTTGAGTAAGAGTTTCATTTTAATCACATTGGTATTTTAAATTAAATATAAGGAAAGTCGTATATAAGGATTATAAGGTTTTCAGTTTTTGTATGATTGTTTATATTGTACATTTTTGTTGTTTTCTTGAATAATTTTCTGTGTTTAGGAAAAATATATGATTGTGTTAGTGAAACATTTTTTTTTCCTAAAAAGTGGAAAATTTAGGAAAAATTTTTCCACAAAAATTAATTGTCACGCACAACGAGTCTGTGTGCAAAATGTCAGCTCGATTGGATCACGAGAAGTGGGTTAAAAAACGACCAAAAGATTTCCACGGTCCTAAGCGCGCAAGCAAGTGAACTTAATATAAAGGATTTTAAAAGCCCAAAAAAATAGTGGTTGATGCACATGACAACTGCATCTTTTCTCATTGCACAACCTGATGTCAATGAACTACTGCTCAGTATTCATAACCAACATGGGAGTTATTTACATTACATAGACACTGAATATTGATATATTGCATAATTTTTGAATATGGAAATCTTTTTTTAGATATTTTCCATTTGGATCATAAGATGGACATGTGCTTAAAGTTAAAATATGAAGATATAATCCACATTCCAATGAGTTAAACTCTGATAATGCCCCACATGCTTATCACAACATCAACTGCAATGCATCTGATCTCATAAGCTAGGTTGGGTTCAGCGTGGGTGACCATCCTATATACATTGCCCACAGCGAGCCATGCACAAATCTCCACGTATGTTGATGCTTCACACCTTTACCAACTCACACATACCAGTCGGGAATTATACAGAAAGTTCAGTGTCCATGCATCTGTCATGCTCAGCATCTCCCATATAGTATGTCAGAGGAAAATATTAATAAAATACAAAAATGTGATCTTGCAAAGCATTGCCTTTCCAACATTTCGAATCCAAAATAAAAAAAATTAACCCGTAAAAACAAAGTTTTTCACTATAAATCCTTTATATGCGTGGCGGCATCGGTTTTATTTTATTATTCATTTCTGTTTTTCTTGAGTAAGAGTTTTATTTTTATCACATTGGTATTTTAAATTAAATATGACAAAAATGTTTTCCTAAAAAGTGGAAAATGTAGGAAATTTTTTTTCACGAAAATAAATTGTCACGCACAACGAGTCTGTGTGCAAAATGTCAGCTCGATTGGATCACGGGAAGTGGGTTAAAAAACGACCAAAAGATTTGCACGGTCGTAAGCGCGCAAGCAAGCGAACTTAATATAAAGGATTTAAAAAGCAACACTTTGGTGCATCCAACAGGAAGCCGTTTGTCAATCACGTCAATTGGAACAAACTTCGCAACTGCATTGCTCTAGCCGGATGGCAATGACTGCTTGAAAGTAGGTGAGCAAGTGTCACTGTGAAACCAATAGTACCTTCAAATTCAGATTTGTATGTAACATGTCAGATTTGTATGTAACATTATGTAGTTGTGCAGTGTATAATGGAGTAGCAGCTGGAAAATCAAGACAGATTTGCATCAGCATGAACATGAATTGAATAATGGCTGTTTGAAAGTCGAACAGTCAACAGGCAAACAAATAACAGCTTCAAATTAAAATTTCGGTGCAGGATGTCAAATTTAATAAAGCGTTGTCAAATGTATTTCGTTGCAATAATACAAAACATTCTCTGTGAATGATTTAAAATTAAAACGATTCTTCCAGGAGAAAACATTATTCACTAATAATTTGCATATCAAGAGGAATTTAGCATATTTATGGCAAATGCAGGTATGTGATTAGTACTACTCATGCCCGTGCATTATGCAGGATTAGCAGCATCAAAGGGAGGGGATATGGAAATATGCTAAATTCCTCTTGATATGCAAATTATTTTGTCAAGGCTCCCCCTTTCCCCCCCCTTCCAACCCAGCTTATATACATGCTCCAAGCACGTTTGCTGTTTCATTCAGACGCTGTCTTTCCGACAGACCTGGTTTTCACCTGAGGACGGCTGCTTGCGTTGTGGCCGAAACGTCGTGAGAATTATTTTATTATTTTTATTTTTATCATTTTATTACTTCCCTTCTGTTGCTACCATTTAATTACAGCAGCAATCGGGAACTTGTCTCGCACGAGCAGCGATGTGTCTATTTCGTGTTCACGTACCGTTGTTGCTGCAGGTTGCGCAACACATTCACAACATCCTTGGGCAGCATTCGGACCAGCTCCAGGCTTTCCTTGATTTTTTTTAATATTTCAAAATGTTCTCTCCCGTGCACCTACATACATACAGACCGCAGAGCAAATTCTTTAAAACATCAAATGCTTATTGTGAATTCTAGATTTGAAGCTTTCGTGACTGCAAGGTTTCATATTCTTATGGTTTTTTCGGTAAAGTCACGTAGGTAAAAAATTAAAATTAATAAAAGTAAAATAAAATAAAAATAAAAATCACGACGTTTCCATTGCAACACAAGCAATCATCATCAGGTATAAATGAAATAGCAACAAAAAATTCTAACCAGAACAACTATAGACAGACATATGAGCAGACAGATATCACCAAGATACATAGAGAGAGAGTGACACAGGTACAGAGAGGGAGATCGTCTCTGTGGAGTGGCCTTAAATAGACAGAGGGGGCGGTGGCAGAGAGAGGGAGGGGTTAGAGACAACATTAACATGTCAATGAGTGCGGAAAACGAGGAATTTAAACGAAAGCAGGTAACTACCAGGAGGTGAAATATGTCTTTTTGGTCGGATGGCCAATTGCTGCCACAGTTGCTTTCAGTCATCAGCATGTCGTGCACCACTTTCACGCAGCCTGAGGATTTGGTTAAGTGGCAAAAAGCGGACAGGTAAGGCGAGTACACGCAGGGACAATTTCTTTCAGAATAATACATTGAAATGATGTCATCATGGGACCTCCTTTGCCAGTAGCAAAATATAGACTAATAGGGTTGTTCCCCTTTTTTTTTTCTGGCAACAAAACTGACACCTTTTGCAAGGAATCATGTTTACATTAACCACAATACTTGCAGTCAAATGCAAACAAAAAACACAACTCTGATAATTTATGCATTGTCTTTGAAACTGATTGGTCCACACCAGAGACAGCTTTCTTTAGAGCCTAGTCTCATATGGTGTTCGACCAGATGACGCCAAAAGGCGTCATCATGGGACCTCCTTTGCCAGTACCAAAATATACTCATAGGGGTTTTCACCTTTTTTCTGGCAACAAAACTGACACCTTTTGCAAGGAATCATACTTACATTAACCACAATACTTGCAGTCAAATGGTCGAACACCATATGAGACGAGGCTCTAAAGAAAGATGTCTCTGGTGTGGACCAATCAGTTTCAAAGACAATGCATACATTATCAGAGTTGTGTTTATTGTTTGCATTTGACTGCAAGTATTGTGGTTAATGTAAGTATGATTCCTTGCAAAAGGTGTCAGTTTTGTTGCCAGAAAAAAGGGGAAAACCCCTATTAGTGAAATTATATAATTTACAAAAACCTCAAATGTGTCTTAATAGCTAGACAGCAGCATGCGTGTGTGAACAAGGGGCAGTCAAAGTGATCACCTTGGGAGTTCGTATCAGAAGCCGCCTCTCCACTCGCTCGCTGACTGCTGCCAGAAGACACCTTAGGCACTTGTGGGGTGTGCTCAACTGGCTGAGCCTGTGGAGACTGACAAGTCTGGGTTGCTGCCTCTGCCAAGGCAGGAGGATACTGCTGCACATACTGAGCTGCATTCTGCATGGTGAGTGAAGGAGCCTTCCAATTGTTTGGAGACTGCTGCTGCTGCAGCTCCTCATCGTCATGATGCATGCACCGCTCGTCCATTTTGATATCTTCGAGATTTGAAGCTTTCACGACTGCAAGGAATCATACTCTTAGTTTTTTTCGGTAAAGTCACGTAGGTAAAAAATGAAATAAAAATAAAATAAAAATCACGACGTTTCGGAAGCAACACAAGCTTCCGTCTTCAAGTGATACCGATATTTGGCTGTGACAGTTTCACCTGAAGACGTAAGCTTGTGTTGCTTCCGAAACGTCGTGATTTTTATTATTTTATTTTTATTAATTTTTATTTCATTCTTCACCTACATTTTTACATCTCTCCCCGGCGAAGCACACACTCGGGTCTCGCAGCAGAATCGGCCCAGTACCTGGCCACTAAAACAAATAGGCAGAAAACAAATGCATTAAAACAATTTTTTTATGGGCAGCCATTGTAAGGCATGTTTTTACTTAACCCGCCAAAAGAGAATTTCAAGAAATTACAGGAAAAGATAAAATAGTTTAAAAACATTACAATGTCTCTTCAACCACGACTATAGAGACATGGTAATCGCAATAATTGTACACTTAGACATTTTCAATGTTCAGCCCTAAAAAAAACTGGCAGCAGACATTGTATGTAGCTAGGGTTCCCAAGTTTCGTACATAACAGGATAAACTCCACACCCTCAAAATGGGGGGTTCCCCAAGGCTCTGTACTAGGTTCCCTGCTCTTCACAGCCTACACTTCCCCGATCGGCCGGCTCATTGCAAGCTTCGGTGTTAAGCATCACTCATACGCGGATGACACGATTATATTCACCGCCATCGATTCTAGCAATGCATCTGGATTCGAGAGGCTCTCGGAATGTACCACCGCCATGCAACAATGGTTCACTGCACACAACCTAGCCCTTAATCCGAAAAAGTCAGTGGCCATCATGTTAGGTACCAAGTGTAACGGGTTCCGGAGACACTTGTAGAGGTAACTTCTTTATTACAATACAACACTCCAACAGTCCAACTCTCCAACAGTCCTGATACTCTGTTACAGCCTAGCTACACAGCCTAGATACTCTACTCTGGCTACGCTCTGCAACTCGCCCTCACAAGGTCGTAGAGTCGGGAGTTCCAGAGTCCCAGCGCTGGCTCTCGCAGCATCCCAGGGTCTTCAGATGGCTGGTCGTGGGTCTTGGGTCTTGAGTTACAACTGGGCCCTGATCGTCCAGGGAGCTCTCCCTTTATGCCTAGTCTAACGAGGGGTGGGGCCGTGTGCGCCACCAGACATCCCACAGAGCACACACAGCCCCCCCCCCCCCCGTTGGCGGCGCCAAAAAGGCTTAAGCGCCTGGGAACCCAACGCCTGGCGCCCAGAGGCTTAATAGTCTGGACCCTCTGGGAACCCAGTGCCTGGCACCCAGAGGCTTAAGCGTCTGGACTTGCCTGGGATCCCAGAGCCCCCAGCAGCCCCTCCCTTCTTATGTCACTACACAAGCAACGTCTCAATTCAGCAGCACTCCCCACACACATACACATCTTCGGTCACATCAACAAGTTCACCGACCACTTCAGGTACCTCGGTATCATCCTCGATTCAACTTTATCCTTCGACCGTCAAACCAACCATATCATCAGCTCATGTAACTTTCACCTGAAGGCTCTTAGACACATACGTCCTCTCATCTCTACTGAAATTGCCAACACTTTGGCATGTTGCATAGTTGGGTCTCGCCTTGACTATTGCAACTCCGTCCTAGTCCGGACCTCCGCTGGCAACCTAAAGAAGCTTCAAAGACTACCAAATAACCTGGCACGCGTCGTCATTGCCCACACTCATCCCCGCCTCGACTCACTAGCTTGTCTCCGCGCTCTCAACTGGCTCCCCATCGCCAGCAGGGTCACATACAAGACCGCCTGCCTCTGCCACAACGCCTTCATATCCGCCTGCCGTATCTTTCTTCATTACTGACAACTTGCAGCTCAGCACACGGCAGATGCCTGCGCAGCGCGACTCACAACCTCCTCTCGATACCAAGATCCAGGATGGTCATCGTGTCTACGCGCCGCTTCTCGGTGGCAGCCCCAACAGTCTGGAACGATATCCCTCTGCACATTCGCAGCATCACCTCAATCGCCTCCTTCAAGAGACACTTAAAAACTCACCTCTACAACCACGTGCTTTTGAGTGACTCTGAGCTTGGCTCCGCGCCTCTGAGTTGCGGCCACTACGTCTGCAAATTTGCGCGCGTTACAAATTGTACTATTATTATATTATTACCCACCCACTCACCCACTCACTCACTCACACACCCACTCACTCACCCAGTCGCTCACCCACCCACTCACACACCCACTCAATCACCCATCAACTCACACACCCACTCACTCACTCATCACAGTCGCTCGCTCACTCACACACACACTCACCACCCACTCACACACTCACCCACACACTCACCCACACACTCATCTACCCACTCACCCACCCACCTACACACTCACACACTCACTCACCCACCCACTCACACACCCACTCACTCACACACCCACCTACACACTCACACACTCACTCACTGACCCAATCGCTCACTCACTCACTCGCCCAGTCGCTCACACACTAACCCACACACTCAACACCCACTCACACACTCACCCACCCACTCACTCACCCAGTCGCTCACATACTCACCCACACACTCATCCACCCACTCATCCACTCACACACCCACTCACTCACCCAGTCGCTTGTGGTGCCACAACGACGGGGCCGCTCTGCCGAACCAGGGAGCCGCCCGGCTTCCCCCACCGCACTGCCCCCCATCACCCGCCCCACATAAGCACACACCCGCACGCATTCCCCCCCCCATAGAGCTGGAAGGGAAGGTCACCTGATCGACCGGTTTTTATCCGAGAGGCCCTTATCGGGATTAATTCTCACGGTTTCCGGCGATCAGGGAATTGGATGACCTCCCCGTGCTACGTGGCACCGCGGCGCTGCGGCCGGCCTTAATATGGTAGGTCGTGGCGTGGGGCATTCGGCCACCGCGGTTGAGGCGCATTTCCCCCCACACACACTCCCACGGGTCGACGGGGCGAGCAGGGGAGGCACGGGACAGCATGAATAGCGGGGTCACAGGGGCTGTTGCGCATAGTCATGGAGGGTTGGGATAATTGCGCTTGAGCGCGCAGGCCCCATTGTTAGGGAGGGTAAGGGATTAAGTAGGATTTACGCCTTGCACGCGGCACACTGATTAGCATATCAGCAGCATCCCCTTGAAGGTAGGGAGGATAAATAGAGGGGCGCAGAGGGAAAATAGCGCCCTTCTCTCCAGGCCAGCGGACCAGCAGGACTTCCAGCCAGCGACCCGGACGTCCGTGCGACGCATCGAGGTACGCTGTTAGCGCAGAGAGCAGCGAACCTCCGCGGGCACCAAACAGTGAGTGGGGAGGTGAAGTAGGGTGTCGTAAGCCGATAAATAGGGAATAGGTACAGGTTTAGTGGAATAGGCCAGCCTCGTCGACTCACTGATTAAACATCAATTCGCAGGTAGCATATAATAAATCATTAATAGCGAAGCGTGGTCTCGCGTGATCTTGTCGTGCGGTGTGAGCGTGTGGGTGCGCTGTGTGCACCGTGGTTCGCCACGTGAGTGAGCGCTGCGCGGAGCTGAGCGCGCGGGTTGCGTGGGGGAACGCGTGTGGTACTGTGTGTGCGTAAGCTCGCGGCGTGCGTAATAGGCGTACCCCAGGTGCGCGATCATAACGCAAGCGGCCAGCAGACGGCGAGCGCTGCGCAGAGCGGCGCAAGAGTGGGTGTCGCGTGTGTTCACTCCGTGTGTGATACAGGTGCGCGATCATAACTTGCGTAGTTGGTGTGGAGTTGGAGTGCACGGAGCGGCGTGTGTGTGTGTGCATACGTTCGTTACATGTCGGATACGGATGCGCATTGGTAACGTGCCGCACAGGGCTATACTGCGAGCACGGCGTTTGATTGACGATGATGTGCGCACGTATGCTCGCAGCGTGGGAGCGCGGCGCGAGGCTGTAACAGTAGGGGCGTCGCGTTCGAATGCCGGCGAAACCGTAGCGAGTAATAGGGAGGTGGGGTAACGTAAACGGAATAGGGGATGCAGGCGGGAGGGACCCCGGGGGCCAACGGCCCCCACAAATTGGTGTCGGAAGCGGTACGGACCCCCGCGTTACCTCACGCTAAAATAAGACTAATATTTACCGGCCGGGGGGCCCCTTCGTGGAAGGCATTCGCCCGCAATCTCTTAGGGGCCAAGGAAATTAATGGATGGACGGACGCGCAGGCAGTACGTCAACTTAATATGAATCTTGATGGGCGGGCAGCCGATTTTGTAGAAGCGTTACCCGCGAGCGCACAGACACAGCTAGAGGAGCTGATGCGCCGACTCGATCAGCGTTTTGGCACGCGTGACGAGGAGGAAGCAAAATCGGCCTTAGAGGCGCGCCGGCGCCAACCTGGCGAAGATCTACGTGATTACGCCGAGGATGTGTGCGAGTTAACAAAGATCGCACGCCCGGGGTACGCAGCTGATGTTATTGAGGAACTGGCCGCCGAGAAAATCCAGCGGTACCTGTCTCGCACGGCGTGGTGGCAGCCAGACATGAGCTGCCCACGTCTTCCCTTTAACACCCTTGTCGAGCGCGCACGTAAGTGTGAAAGAATTCACAGCGAACGCGCGCAGCTCCGGGGGCTGGGACGAGAGCGCGCCATTGCGAGCCTGCTCTCGGAAGACGAGGAGGAGGAACAGGAGCTCGCAAGGACGGTAAGGGGCCGGGAAAGAGAGCCTCCAGTGTCCCGCGAGACAACCCCGGGATGGGTTGCCGGTATACAAACGGGTATAAAGGATGTCTCCGGCCAGGTAACCCAGATAGACAACAAGGTAAACCAAGTAGGTGAGAGGGTAACCCAGGTACGCGAGGAAACGAATACAAATATGACCAAACTGCAATCCTCCGTTGAGACCATCCGATCCGAGATGGGGGAACTAGACTCCACGGTAGGAGGGCTAACTGGAAGGATAGCGCGACTAGAAGCAGAGTATGAGCAGCAGCGCACTGGGGGAGGAGGGAGTGGGCAGAGAGCCCACTACGGAGCCGCCACCCCTTCCCGGGCATGTTATATGTGCGATCGCCGAGGGCATCTAGTGAGGGACTGTCCTCAGGTCGCCCGAGCTAGACAAGAGCTAAGGTCAAACACTAAGGCCCCCCTAGAGAGGGGACCACCGGGGGGTGAAATCGACGTAGCCCCGACACAAACAAGCTGTGAGAATAATGGCGAGCGAGTGATCTCCACACAGGTTCCAGCAACAACGCCCACGGAAACGGTGACTCCTGGCGACTGGCTGCGGGAGCTGGTGGCGGGGATCACGGGGGCCACGTCGCTGGTGGAAGGGGAGGTAAACGGAGTGCGTACCCGAATCCTGCTGGACACGGGGGCGGTGGCCTCGCTCGTGAGCGCAGCGCACTGCAGCGCGATCGGGGTCGACGTGCGTCACCTGCAGGCCCCGGACCGCGCGCTGCACACTGCGAGCGGAGCCGGAATGGGGCTGCTGGGGAGAGCCACCCTAGAGGTCCGCATAGGCAGCCAGGTGTGCACGCAGGAGTTCTACGTGTCGAGTGCGTTGTGTCACGAGTGTATCGCAGGCACCGACCTCCTAGAACGGTTGGGACTCAACGTGCAACCCCGCCAGCGATGCGCCACCATGGAGAGCAACGGCGAGCGGATACCGTTCCTGGGACGAGAACCAACCCGCCGCCGCTTTGCACCTGTGGCCGCTATCCTGGCGACGGCAGTCACCATCGGCCCGCTCACCGAGATGCTGGTGCCGGTGGCAACATCCCCCACCGACCCCGCGCTCCGACCATCAGGGGAGGTAATGCTAACTCCTCACCCGGAGTTGGCAAAACGGTATGGGGTTGTGGGATCCGCCACGTTGGTAAACGCAGATGGGGACCGAATGTTTATGCGGATGTTTAACCCCCACAATACCCCAGCGATACTGCGACGGCGCACCCCGATAGCCACAGTACACCCCCTGCACGCACGCCACTCTAACGACTCGGTGTTCGCACTCTGGGCTGAGAACCCCGGTCGTCCTGAGGGTGAGCAGGACCTGGCCTGGCGAGTCGGCCCGACTCCCCGAGCCGAGGTCGTTCCCCTGCTCGACGCGTTACATGTACCATGGGCGGACTTACCTAAGGGAGAGGCCGATCGGCTGCGCGAGTTACTGCGGGAGTATGCCGACGTGTTCAGCGAACACGACTCGGACGTGGGTCGGACCGACCTTGTTAAGCACCAAATTGACACCGGTGCAGCCCGACCCATCAAACTCCCTGCGTACCGAGTGGGCGCACCCGAACGCACCCAGATCAAGGAGGCGGTTGGGGACATGCTTCGCGATAACATAATTCAGCCCTCGGCGAGCCCCTGGTCAGCCCCAGTGGTACTAGTAACGAAAAAGGATGGGTCAACCCGGTTCTGCGTCGATTACCGTAAACTAAATGCAGTCACGCTCGGCGATGCCTTCCCCATACCCCGCATCGACGACACCTTCGACAGTCTCGCAGGAGCGCGGTATTTTTCCACCCTCGATCTGGCGTCCGGTTACTGGCAGGTGGAGATGACGGAGGAGGATCGGCCAAAAACAGCATTCACCACCCCGATGGGCCTGTTTGAGTTTCGAGTGTTGCCGTTCGGACTCACTAACGCGCCCGCGACGTTCCAGCGGCTGATGGAGTTGGTGATGCGGGGTTTGCAATGGGAACAGTGCCTGATTTACTTGGACGATGTGATAGTGTTCAGTAGATCTTTGTCTGAGCATTGGTCCAGGCTTCGAGAGGTGTTCCAGCGACTGCGAGCGGCTCATCTCAAGCTCAAGCCACGTAAGTGTTACATCGCACAACGCGAGGTGGGGTACCTCGGGCATCGCGTCAGCGAGGCAGGCGTGCGCACCGATCCGGAGAAGGTACGCGCCGTAGTGGAGTGGCCACGGCCAAGGAATCTGACGGAGATCAGATCATTTTTGGGGCTCGCCACCTATTATCGTCGATTTGTAAAGGGATTCAGCGAGATCGCACGCCCCCTCACCCAACTCACCTCCCCTAAGCACCCCTATCAGTGGACGGGGGCCTGCCAGACGGCCTTCACCACTCTCAAAGACCACCTCACCCACGCCCCCACCCTCGCTTTCCCCGATTTTACCACCGATTTTATTTTGGACACCGACGCCTGCAGCAGCGGGCTGGGCGCGGTGTTGTCACAGGTACAGGATGGGACGGAACGAGTCATCGCGTACGCCAGCCGGACCTTGAGTGGGGCCGAGCTGAACTATTGCGTGACCCGCCAAGAGTTGTACGCCGTGATTTTCGCATGCAAACAGTTCCGGCCGTATTTGTACGGCAGGAGATGTCGCGTACGCACTGACCATTATGCTCTGCAGTTTCTTCTTACATTCAAGGAGCCGCGGGGGCAGATGGCCCGGTGGTTGGCGCAGTTGCAGGAGTACAACCTGCAAATCGAGTATCGGGCTGGCCGGACGCATGCAAACGCGGACGCCTTGTCGAGGCGACCCACGGTGTACGCCGAGACGAGGGCGGAGGAGGCCTGCCCGTGTTTCACGGGGGGACGCTGCCGGCAGGCAACGGACCCCCGAGAGGCCGCGGCCACTGACCCCCCCCCAGCGAGAGAGAGTGCAGTGTGCGCCACGGAAACCCTCACAGGTGGCACTGAGGATCCCGTCGACCGCCCGGCAAGCGCGGGACCCGCGGCTCGGGACCCGATTGGACGGATCCAGGAGGACGTCGGCTGCGCCTTCCCGGGCCTAAACGACGAGCAGCTGAGACAGACCCAGCAGCGAGATCCGGATCTGGCGGCAGTGGAGGCGGCACTGCGGGAGGAAAAGAGCGCCCTACCAGGACCCTGGAGCGGTTTGTATGCCCGGTTGTGTGTGCGGAACGGAGTGGTATGGGAGTTAACCGAGGCCGGCCAGCCGGGGTGCATCTGTGTTCCTGCCCAGGTGCGACCCCAGCTGCTACGGCTGGTGCATGACCACCCACTCGGGGGCCACGATGGGGAACGACGTACTCGAGAGACCCTGCGTCGCCAGTATCTCTGGCCCAAATTGGCACAAGACGTGGCGGCCTGGGTACAGGGCTGCCGCGCCTGTCAGCAGTGCGGGCCGAAACCGGCACGATACCAGGTACCCCTAAGGCCGTTCCGCGTCAGCCGCACGAATCAGCTGGTTGGGATCGACCTACAGGGGCCATTCCCGCGATCCCATCGAGGCAACCGATATATCCTAGTCGCAGTAGAGTATTTCACCCGCTACCCCGTGGCAGTGGCCATCCCTGATAAAACGGCCTTGGTGGTGGCCCGGGCATTTGTGGAACACTACGTACTTAAGCACGGGATCCCAGAACGAGTCCTCACCGACCAGGGTAGCGAGTTCGAGGCCGAGTTGTTCCAGGCACTGTGCCGAGAGTTCGGAATCCAGAAGGACCGAACCACAGCGTACCACCCCCAGGCGAACGGGATGGTGGAGCGCATGAATCAGACCTTATCGGGGAAACTCAAACGTATGGCGGCCGCAAATCAACGGGATTGGGATGAACACCTCCCCTACGCCCTTTTCGCCTACGCCACCACCGTACACACGTCGACGGGACAAACCCCGTTTTTAATGATGTTCGGCCGTGAGTCTCGTTTACCCGCAGATCTGCTATTCGGCGTCCCTTCCCCCCAGCCGGAGGAGGGAAGCCGCCCCGTGGAACACCTGTTGGAGACCCTACGAGAAGCCCGAGGCCGAGCATACCCGCAAGGGGAAGCCGCGCATCGGCGGCAGGAACAGGGCACCCGACCCCGCATGGAACCCCCCTTATTCCTGACAGGTGCTAAGGTGTGGCTACACACCCCTCGCGTCGGGGCCGGGCAGGTGGGGAAACTGACGACCTACTGGCGGGGACCCTGGACCGTGGTGCGACAGATCTCCCCCTGGACGGTACTAATTGATGGCGGGGACAGGGGTCGAGAGACGGTGGTCAATGTCCGCCGCTTAAAACCGTGGAAAGCGGCCCCGGCGAGAGAGAACCCCGTCACCCGAAGGCCCCAAAATCCCGGAGTACCCGCATCCCCCGTGCCCGGGGGCCTCGCGCAGTATATGGGCCCCACGGAGCCCAGGGCTCCGAGGGGCCCCGGGCGGGGCCGGGGGCGACGAGGACGGCGACCCTTAAACCCCACCGCTTCTGAGTTTGTTCCCCAGCCCGCAGGTGCCAGAGGCCGAGGGGAGCCGTTGGAATGGAGGAGGAGACCACCGCCGGAGCCCCAGGAGACGGAGCCGCCACCCCCGAGGCCAGCCACAAGGGCCGGGCGAATCCCGCGGACCCCGCGGCGATACCTCGTGGGGGCAACCCAGGCGAGGTGCTCCAGTCAACCCGGGACGGGGACTGGCACCCCGGGGGGCTATGTGGTGCCACAACGACGGGGCCGCTCTGCCGAACCAGGGAGCCGCCCGGCTTCCCCCACCGCACTGCCCCCCATCACCCGCCCCACATAAGCACACACCCGCACGCATTCCCCCCCCCATAGAGCTGGAAGGGAAGGTCACCTGATCGACCGGTTTTTATCCGAGAGGCCCTTATCGGGATTAATTCTCACGGTTTCCGGCGATCAGGGAATTGGATGACCTCCCCGTGCTACGTGGCACCGCGGCGCTGCGGCCGGCCTTAATATGGTAGGTCGTGGCGTGGGGCATTCGGCCACCGCGGTTGAGGCGCATTTCCCCCCACACACACTCCCACGGGTCGACGGGGCGAGCAGGGGAGGCACGGGACAGCATGAATAGCGGGGTCACAGGGGCTGTTGCGCATAGTCATGGAGGGTTGGGATAATTGCGCTTGAGCGCGCAGGCCCCATTGTTAGGGAGGGTAAGGGATTAAGTAGGATTTACGCCTTGCACGCGGCACACTGATTAGCATATCAGCAGCATCCCCTTGAAGGTAGGGAGGATAAATAGAGGGGCGCAGAGGGAAAATAGCGCCCTTCTCTCCAGGCCAGCGGACCAGCAGGACTTCCAGCCAGCGACCCGGACGTCCGTGCGACGCATCGAGGTACGCTGTTAGCGCAGAGAGCAGCGAACCTCCGCGGGCACCAAACAGTGAGTGGGGAGGTGAAGTAGGGTGTCGTAAGCCGATAAATAGGGAATAGGTACAGGTTTAGTGGAATAGGCCAGCCTCGTCGACTCACTGATTAAACATCAATTCGCAGGTAGCATATAATAAATCATTAATAGCGAAGCGTGGTCTCGCGTGATCTTGTCGTGCGGTGTGAGCGTGTGGGTGCGCTGTGTGCACCGTGGTTCGCCACGTGAGTGAGCGCTGCGCGGAGCTGAGCGCGCGGGTTGCGTGGGGGAACGCGTGTGGTACTGTGTGTGCGTAAGCTCGCGGCGTGCGTAATAGGCGTACCCCAGGTGCGCGATCATAACGCAAGCGGCCAGCAGACGGCGAGCGCTGCGCAGAGCGGCGCAAGAGTGGGTGTCGCGTGTGTTCACTCCGTGTGTGATACAGGTGCGCGATCATAACTTGCGTAGTTGGTGTGGAGTTGGAGTGCACGGAGCGGCGTGTGTGTGTGTGCATACGTTCGTTACATGTCGGATACGGATGCGCATTGGTAACGTGCCGCACAGGGCTATACTGCGAGCACGGCGTTTGATTGACGATGATGTGCGCACGTATGCTCGCAGCGTGGGAGCGCGGCGCGAGGCTGTAACAGTAGGGGCGTCGCGTTCGAATGCCGGCGAAACCGTAGCGAGTAATAGGGAGGTGGGGTAACGTAAACGGAATAGGGGATGCAGGCGGGAGGGACCCCGGGGGCCAACGGCCCCCACACGCTCACCCACCCACTCACCCAACCACTCACACACTCACTCACCCACTCACCCAGTCACTCACTCACCCACTCATTCACTCATCCACCCACTCACACACTCACCCACACACTCATCCACTCACCCGCCCACTCACCCACCCACTCACTCACCAAGTCGCTCGCTCACTCACTCACCCAGTCGCTCACACACTAACCCACCCAGTCGCTCACACACTCACCCACACACTCACCTACCCACTCACACACCCATTCATCCACCCACCCACCCCCTCACCCACTCACTCACCCAGTCGCTCACTCACTCACCCAGTCGCTCACACACTCACCCACACACTCATCCACCCACTCACTCACCCACCCACTCACCCACCCACCCACCCACTCATCCACTCACCTACTCACCCACCCACACACTCATCCACCCACTCACCCACACAGGAGCAGGTGATGATGAGAGGCTTGGCTGATAGAGGTACCAGCAACAGCACCACAGCAGCAGCAATGGTGCAGCAGTAGCAGCAGCAGTAGCCCTGCAAGATGCGAGTCAGCACGCGACTTGACCGAGAGTGGAGGTCTCTGCTCTCCAACCCACCCACCCCGCCCGCGTCTGTGTTGAGGGCTCAGTGTCCTTAGTGTTGACTCAGTGGGCTGTTGACTCGACACGTCACTTATTAGCAAGGGGTGGTGGCTTAGGCTCTGGCCAATAATCGATTGTGGCCTCTAAGTTCTAAAATTAAGATTGGCCTCTAAGTTGTTTATTTAAGCACATTCCTTGGATACCTTTCTCAATGCACACGTCTAGAGTCAATATCACGTAGGGTAGACTCTACCCACTGCTGGATGAGGGGTGCAGGAGGGGTAGGGGGGTACAGGGGCGGTGGGAGGTGTACACATATTAATGTTTAACCTATCTAGGTGACTTAGCGAAAGACCAAAATAGTATGTAACACGTACAGTAGTAGCACCTCGTGTGGCTAATTCAGTGACATGATTCCTTGCGAAAGGTTTCTGTTTTGTGTTTTAACATCTCAACACAACTCCTGTTTCATGTGCAGACACACACATGGACTTACACACAAACATTGGCCCACACGCACAAAGACATCAACTTTAGACACACATACATGGACTCACACAGACAGACATCGACTTTAGACACACATACATGGACTCACACAGACAGACATCGACTTTAGACACACATACATGGACTCACACAGACAGACATCGACTTTAGACACACATACATGGACTCACACAGACAGACATCGACTTTAGACACATACATGGAGTTACACACACATATGGACTCACACACACATACATAGACTCACACACACACGTGTGTGTACACACAGGTGGGAGGGGGAGGGAGGGGAGGTGGGAGGGGGAGGTGGGAGGTGGGAGAGGGAGGGGAGGGAGGGGGAGGTGGGAGGGGAGGGGGAGGTGTGAGGGGGAGGTAGGGGGGGGGTGAGGGGGAGGGAGGAGGAGGAGGGAGGGGGAGGGAGGGGGAGGTGGGAGGGGGAGGTGGGAGGGGGAGGTGGGGGAGGGAGGTGGGGGAGGGAGGGGGAGGTGGGGGAGGGAGGTGGAAGGGCGAGGGATGGAGGGGGAGAGGCGTCTGCCAATGGGAGGAGACGGAGGGGGCAGCTGCTGCCCAATGAGCGATGTTCACCAGGTGGGGGGGGGGGTGACGCCAGTGACCGGCTGGCTGACCCCCACCCACCAGCCCTCAGCACCTCCCAACAAACCCCCCTGAGCCTGACCCACTCACCCCACCACGACACCGCGTCACGTACACTACTACTACTACAACCACTACAACTACAGCTACTACAACTATTACTGCTACTACAACTACAGCTACTAATACTACAACTACTACAGCAGCAGCAGTGGCTCTGTCGGGAGTCGGTGGCTCTTCCCTCCCCTCTCCTGCTGCTCCTCCAGTGCGCGTGTGTACACGGACATTCATCGATATTAGCAGCATCACCATCACCACCAGCACCATCACCACCATCACCTCCACCAGCACCATCATCACCACCATTACCACCACCATCACCACCACAACCACCACCTCCACCACCACCACCACCTCCACCACCACCATCACCACCATCACTATCACCATCACCACCACCTCCACCACCACCTCCACCACCATCACCACCACCACCATCACCACCACCATCACCACTACCACCATGCCCAAGGCACTCTGCGTGTCCGCTCCGCCGGAGAGAATTCGCGAGCGGCTGGAGTTGAGCGTCGCGGCTCTGCGGGAACTGCGGCTCCTGCGGGAGCAGCACGAGGCGACGGTGCGACAGGCGCTCGCCCTGCCACCACCGCCCCCGCAGCAGCAGCAGCAACAGCAGCAGCAACAGCAACAGCAGCAGCTGCAGCAGCAGCAACAGAAGCAGCAACAGCAGCAGCGGCGGTGCTATGGCCGGGGCCCAGGACGGTCGGACGGGAAGGCGGATGATGATCCGGAGGAGGATCAGCCGGTGAGTGAGTGGAGCGAGCGAGTCGGGAAGAGAGAATGAGAGAGGGCCGTGCGCGCACGCGTGTCGTGACGTGTGTGCGGTGTTGCGTGTCGTGTCAGAACCGGTCCTGGGCCTCACCTAGGTCGACTCAGCCTCAAATGAGTACCTGGTGCGGTGTGTGAACATCGCCACTGGGGATACAAAGGCGCCCGGGCGTGGTGCTGGCCACCCACCCCCTCGTGTACCGTGCCGGCCTTCATAGGTGCTCGCTAACAGCACCCTACAGTCTGTTAAGGCTATACGGGGGATCTTAGTCTCTTGTAGAGTTGTTGTCATGTTTGTGCAGAGGATACAATGGGAGTGGTGGCGCAGTGCTTAGCGCACTCTACCAGTTCAGATGACGTCTGCGGGCCAGGAATCCCAACTCGGGTGAGTGGATTCGTACAGCGCAGTTGCGCCAACCGCTGCGCCACCGCTCTCCCTTGGAAGGTCGTGTAGGAAGGTCGTGTTTGGAAGGAAGGCCGGGCTCCTACAGGGGCGAGTGTGAGAGGAGAGAGAGGGGGCACGCATATGGCATTGACGCGAGCGTGCGCGCGTGTTGCGCTCGATGCCAACCAATGTCTGCTGCTGGACACGACGAAAGGGCTTCAGCAGAGAGAGAAGAGAACGTTTGTGTCGTGTCGCTGTTTCCACCTCCTCTGTTGAAGGAGCGCAGCGGGTTAACTCTGCGGTCCGTAGCTTGGGTCGCGTGGCTACCTCAACGCTGTGGCTTCTCTTGAAGACATCTCCGTGTGTATTTATCTCGACGAGTCTCTGTGCATCTCTGTATACGAGACTCTGCCTGCCACCGTGTGTCTCTGTGGGTTAACTCTGCGGTCCGTAGCTTGGGTCGCGTGGCTACCTCAACGCTGTGGCTTCTCTTGAAGACATCTCCGCGTGTATTTATCTCGACGAGTCTCTGTGCATCTCTGTATACGAGACTCTGCCTGCCACCGTGTGTCTCTGTGGGTTCACTCTGCGGTCCGTAGCTTGGGTCGCGTGGCCACGGTGGGACTATTTGCGGCTTGTATCGTTAATTTAGCAACCTACGTGGCCAACCGTGTTCATCGGCGGTGCGGACCGCGACGACATTAAACGGAACCACGGCTTAAGTCGGCTTAACACGTGGCAGGCTTTCGCGACCCAATATCATCCACAATACAGGTTTTTTTGGGGGGGGTTAGATTGCGTAAATATATGCTGCGTATTTGGAGTTTATGTGGTCGCGTGGATTTATCTCCGCGTCCTCTGTTTTTTTCCCTCCACATTTAGGAGCACGCCTTTAGCGGATTTGCCTCGCCGCTACATTTGCACGTGATGGAGAGGCGAGACTGCGTCGAGCTATCAGTTGTGGCCAGGTCGTTTCTGTCAAAGAGGCTTATCTGGTAAAACAAATAAAAATGTTAAATGAAATCAAATAATATTCATGGTTCTTTCGGTAAAGTCACGTAGAAGGGAAAAAATAAAATAATATAAATATAAAACAATAAAAATTCTCACGACGTTTCGACTGCAACTCAAGCAATCATCATTAGGTGATGATTTCCCTTCTACGTGACTTTATCGAAAGAACCAAGAATATGAATCCTGCAGTCACGAAAGGTTTAAATCGAAATCAAATAAATGAAAAAGCAATGAATTAACTTGCATCTTTATTACAATTAATGATGGAAGAATGGCGGCTGCTACGCTATTCCAATGCAACGGGGCCTGACGCTCCACGCGGGGTGAGAGGCTTCGTGATTCCTCCTCCGGAGCGGTGGTCCTGGGCCTCCCCTAGGTCGACTCAGCCTTAAATGGGTACCTGTTGGGGCTGTGTTTAACCTCGGTCTCGGAGACACAAAGGTGGCCGGCCGGACGTGGCGCTGGCCACCCCTCGTGTGCCGTGTCGGCCTTCATAGGTGCTACTCGCCAACAGCACTTGCACCCGACTGTCTGATAAAGGCTACACGGGGGGGGGGGGATCTTTATCCGGTTGTGTTTGCCGGCAAACAGCGCTTGGTACAGAAAAGTTTCAAACTTGACCTCACTTCGCGTTTAGCTGCCCACCACCAGGTATGGAATTAACCCAGCAGCTGTCCGCCCGCCCGTCCGTGTCTGCGTGTGCCCGTCCGTGTGTGTGCGTGTGTGTGCATGTGTGTGTGTGCGTGTGTGTGTGCGCGTGTGTGTGTGTGCGTGTGTGCGTGTGTGTGCGTGTGTGGGCGTGTGCGTGTGTGCGAGTGTGCGTGTGTGTGCGTGCGCGTGTGTGCGCGTGTGTGTGCGCGTGTGTGTGTGTGCGTGTGTGCGCGTGCGTGTGTGCGTGTGTGTGCGTGTGTGCGCGTGTGCGTGTGTGTGCGTGTGTGCGTGCGTGTGCACGTGTGTGTGTGTGCGCGCGCGTGTGTGTGTGTGCGTGTGCGCATGTGTGTGTGCGTGTGCGTGCGTGTGTGCGCGTGTGTGTGTGTGTGTGTGCGTGTGTGCGCGTGTGTGCGTGCGCGTGTGCGTGTGTGTGTGTGCGTGTGTGTGTGTGTGCGCGTGTGCGCGTGTGTGCGCGTCCCGCCTCCCCGCAGTGTGGAGTGGGCAAGCGGTGCGCTGTGGAGCGGCCTCTGAGCGAGCTGCACGTGGACAGCAGCAGAGACAAGTCCGGTGAGCGCCGAGCGCGGAGCGTTGACGTGGGCTGAGCTGAGCGTCTGTGTGCCCTGCGGTTTTCGATTTAAAGCTTTTTTCGTGACTGCAGGGACTCATCTTCTTGGTTCTCTCGGTAAAGTCACGTAGAAGGGAAATACTAAAATAATAAAAATAAAACATAATAAAACAATTCTCACGACATTTCGGCCACAACGCAAGCAGCCGTCCTCAGGTGAAGAAACAGACTCTGTCTTCTCGACAGACCTGGTCTTCACCTGAGGACGGATACTTGCGTTGTGGCCGAAACGTCGTGATAATTATTTGATTATGTTTTATTTTATTATTTTATTACTTCCTTCTACGTGACTTTACCAAAAGAACCAAGAAGATGTGTGCCCTTCGTTGCTGTTTTGCGCTCTCAGTCGCCATGACGCCTCCCGTATGTTCGGCAGCCCCAAAGATTTTTACTCACTGGCCCAGTTTGGTGTTTTTTGGATCCAGCTCACGATGGGCCAACTAGATCGCGCGTCGCCACGTCACAACGGCGAGCTACGAGTGCCGCACAGTTTGTCACACACACTATTGAACTCAACTTAAATGCCATTGGGACCTCATTTACCAGTAGAAAAATATGATAATTGTTTTTTTTACCCTTTTATGTGGCAACAAAACTTGTCAGATAAAAGGTACAGTGCATACATTATCAGAGGTATGTTCTTTGTTTGCATTACGACTGCAGGTATTGTTGTCTATGCAACATGACTCCTTGTGAAAAAGGTGTCAGTTTTGTTGCCAGATAGAAGGGTAAAAAAACTATTATCATAAACTTAAATAACTGCCCGTATCCCGAATTTGGCCCGGTGTGTTTACGAATGGCCGGGCCGATGTTAGTCCCAGTCCACCATCACCGAAGACGCCGAATGTTTATTTGTTTATTGACGTAATCACCGTCGCCTTCTCAAGCCCTGGGGCTCGCGACCACCGAAAGCCGGGCCACGTAGGCCTCAGTTGTCGTGTGAGTTCTTCGATCCTTCGGACCGGAGACCACTTGAAGTGGTCTCAGAAGTGGCTCGTGATCATCTCGCCGCCACCACCACCACCACCACCGCCGCCACCACCATCACCGCCACCACCATCACCACCACCACCACCGCACAGACAACCGGCGCGGCTCCACCTCGTCCGCGTTCCGCGTCTCATCTTCCTTCCTCTCATTCCGCAGACGACCTCGGCGGCGGCTCAGACGCGCGGACGTCCCCGGTCGGGCTCGCCGACCCCGTGACCTCCGCCCCGGGTCGTGACCCCGACCTGCGTTTCCACCGCGACCTGCGCTCGCGGGACGGCTCCGAGGTGTACCGCTACCCGAGCCCGCTGCACGCCGTCGCCATGCAGAGCTCCGCATTCCTGCACCGGCGAGGCGCCGGCGACGACCGCGACGCCACCGGCGCCGCCGCGTCGCCCAACGGAAAACCTCCTCCGACGAGCGACGGCGCCCGCCGCCACCGTCGCCATGACGACGCCGGCGCGGACGACGAGGTGACCACGACCGTAGCGGCGCCACTCGGCGCCGACAAGGCGACCGCCTACATCGCCGCGCTGCTGCAAAGGCGTGAGAGGAAGGCGGAGGCTGCCCGCGCCAACCTGAGCGTGCGGTATGAGCCAGCGGTGCCCGTCCCGGCGGCCAGGGCGTACGGTGTCGGCGGCGGGGCGCGCGGCGCGGTGGGCTCGGCGGTGGGCGGCGGCGGCGGCGCGCTGCCCGCGCTGGTGCGGCCCGCGTCCATCGCTCACTATGACACCTCGCGCCGCCACCACGACGACGATGACGACGGCGGCCATGACGGCGGTGACGATGCCGAGCGGCGGTGGAGAGCGTCTGGCCCCCACGTCCATCCCGGCGCCAGCAATTGTCGCGGGAAATCGCCAAACCTGCAGCAGCAGCAGCAGCTGCAGCAGCAGCAGCAGTCCACCAACGGGGAGCACGAGTTCCGGCGCCGCGCCCTGACCTCCGTCTCCACGGACCTGCGCCCGCAGCGCGGCGCCGGCCGGTGGAGCGCGGCGGCCGAGCCGACGGCCGGCGCCCTGGGCTGGCGGCCGGGCGAGCTGGGCGGGCCCCGGTACCAGCAGCGGGAGGCGCGCATCTGCAAGCTCGGCCACGGCAGCTGGGCCGGCTCCCTGCACAAGTCAGCGGACCTGCGGGGCGGCAACGGGGACGACGGCGGCGGCGCCTCCTCCGACCACCGACGGCACCCGGGGAACGCGGCTCGGTCGTCGTCGCCCAAGGGGCACCGGCTGCGCGAGGGCGTGGAGCTCGTGCGGCAGCGCTTCCGCTTGCCGGGGCGGCGCCGGGGCGCCGGCGGGGAAGGCGCCGGCTCCGAGCCGGACGTGTCGGGCGGTGGACGCCGACTAACGGAACGGGAGGAGGTTGCGGGCGGCTCGTCGGCGTTCGATTGCCGCATCCGTCCGTGCCGCATCCGTCCGAGATCCGCGGCATCAGCGCCGGTGCCGCGGGGACCGGAGCCGATGGACATCGGCGGTGGTGGCTGGTGCAGGTGCCGGTCGGTTCGTGTTGGTAAACGGTGAATTCCCAGGTCCTGTTCGGACACCACTCGCCACTGATGCTATCCGTGACCAGGGATCTGACTCGGGTCGTCGGACATGCGGAGCAGTGCGCTGACTGCTGTGTGTGTGGGGGGGTTCACAAAGCCATCGATATCTCACGCGCGTGATCCCGCGTGTGTTTCATGAGCCTTCACAATCGACGTTGAGCCATTGGTCCGTATCGTTTTTAACTGTTACAGCTCCTCCAGGAAAGTTCGATCATCAAAATAATAATCATCATCAGGTGTGGTGAAAACCACACCTGATGATGGATTCGTTTTAGCGGCGAGCCCTTTGTGTGTGTCGTTCAACGACTTTGTCTTGTGCGGTCTCTAGCTCTGGCCACACACGCAACAAGCAAACAACAACACACATATCTTGATGACTTTGCGAAAACCTTTGATCGCCTCTTTTTTGTATTGTGCTGAGATCCTAAAGTATAAGAACGGCGTCACGGTTATTGTGAATGGCTTTGCGTTTATCGAGTACGTGTTGGGACCAGTTCCGCCGTGATGTTATGACAAGCCGGATGTTACTGGAAGAGGTTTATATTGTACAAGTTCCTAAGGGATGCTTGTTTTTACAACGTAGCACTTTGAGATCTCTTTTACCGGTGGCAAAATATAGTAGTAGGTGTTTACCCTTTTAAACTGGTACAAAACTGACACCTTTATTCAAGGCATCATGTTTGCAATAACCACAACACAAGTAGTCAAAAAAGCAAACAAAAAGAAGCAACTCTGATAATGATAATAATATGCACTGTCCTTTAAGTTGTGGTTATTGCAAACATGATGCCTTGAATAAAGGTGTCAGTTTTGTACCAGTTTAAAAGGGTAAAAACCTACTACTACAACGTATCACTTGTTCGTAAATGGTCAAATTTGGGATGTTATGACAATTAACGACCCTCGTAAACGTCAATTCACTCCAACAGCTTCTACAAGACTCTGTCGCATTGCTATCTGCGTTACCAGAAACAACTGAAACGATTAACGTACACGCGATATTTTACAATCCTTTTTTGTTATAAGTGGGGAGGAAAAAAACACGGATTTTTATTTGTTAAACTGCGAAGGCAGCTTTAAGGTGCGGAATATATCCAGATACCGTATTGTTTTAGTTGTTGTTGTGATACTGTGATGGCAGTGGAACATATATCAAGTTCCACATGACAAGCCACTTTGTTGAGCTTTCATTTGTAGCCCGGTCGCTTCTGAAAATGAAGCTATTAGCCCAGTGGGCCTTACTTATTAAGATACATTGTTTCTTTTTACGTGTATCGTTTTTTTAAAGTGATTCGTTTACCGTTCCTGTGGTTTGCACTCCAACCGTGTTTTGATATTGTTGTTGTTGTTGTCACTTTCTGACGTGCCCCAAAGAGCTACCAAGAGAGAGCTTGACAGCTCGTAGAATCCCGCCAGTGTTTATAAATATTACAATTCTGATAGCCAAGCACAATCCACCTTCAATCGGCAGCTCGATGTGCACCTGTTGAGGCTCTCACCTGTCCGGGCTGTTGACGTACGCAAACGGGTTTTGATTCCTTACCCGTACCCGGCCGCACCAGGGTCGCAAATGGATACCCGCACCCGTACCACCGCTCCTCTCCACGATGGAGACCGCTCTACACAGAGACCTGTTTCAAGTGTTCAGGCGTCATTGACGCTCGCCCGGTGGAGCGGTGGCGCCGCGGTTTCAGCGCATTTGCGTTCTGGACCCGGAGAGCCGAGTTCGATTTCCCGAACAGACACTGGAACATGAGCGGGACAGAGGCGTGACATCTTGCACGCGCTGCGTCTCGCCCACCCGCGGGCAACTGGCAATAGCCAGAGGGGCCTCCGCTGCGTGGGCATGGAGAAGGAATGGAACGTGAACGCGGCGCAGTTGTGGTCTGGGCCGAGCGCGAGACTCCGAAGCGATTTGGCAACAGCGCTGGCGTCGAGCCCAGGGTCTCTCGTGCTGGACGAGAGTTGTCGGCTTCGATGGTCGTGTGCGGAGACACCGAGGCGAGGGGTGTAAGTAGCCGACCTTTGGTAAACATGGCACGGGAACAAATGGCACATGTGGACACCGGGACACAAACATTTGACGATGAAACAGGACTCTACTAACAGTTAAAAGTGGTGTGCTAACAGTTATAAGTACTGTACTGACTGTTGTATACAGATATGAATGAAAGAGTTGATTCATCCCAAACCCCGAACCTGTTTCATTGTGCCTTCTTTCTCTCCAGAATTGATCACTCGTGCCATTTTTACTTCCTTTACCAGTTTTACCTGTGACATTGTTATCTGTTTTACCTGTGCCGAGGTGCCTTCTTCCAATAAATGTTTTTGGAAAAAACCATGAAACTCAATCAATGGCTGTCTATCTCTCACTCTTCGTCTCTCTCTCTCTCTCTCTCCGTGTCTCTCTCTCTGTCTCTCTCTCCGTGTCTCTCTCTCTCCGTGTCTCAGGGCGGTCGGCCTCTACGAGAGCGCCTCCTCCGCAAAGGTGAACTGGCCAAAGTGCCAGGCGCTGTGTCTGGGGCCGCGGGGGACGATGCGCGCCGTGACGCTCCCAGGGGGGGTGGAGTGGGGCACGGAGGGCACCAATTACCTGGGGGTGTACCTGGGTAACCCGGCCACTGTGGCCAAGAATTGGGAGGATGTGGCGGAGAAGATTGGAGGGAGGTTACAGGCGTGGGCCCGTTTCGCTCCGCAAATGTCGTACAGGGGACGGGTCCTCGTCGTTAATAACCTGGCGGCGGCCATGCTGTGGCATAAGGCCAGAGTCCTCCACCCCCCAGACTGGTTGTTGACGAAAGTACAGAGGGCCTTCACCTCCTTCGCCTGGCACGGAAGGCACTGGCAGAGGCCGGGGGTCCTCTGTTTGCCAGTGAAGGAGGGAGGCCAGGGCCTAGTGAGCGTCGCCAGCAGGGTGATGGCGTTCAGGGTCCTGGACATAAGGCGCCTGCTGTACGAGCCGGAGGACCAGCCCTGGAAGGCCCTGGCCCTCGGTTTGCTGAGACAGGCCGGAAGGCTTGGGTACGGCCGCGAGCTCTTCCTGACGGACCTGGGGCTGGTAGACCAGTCGCCGCTGCCAAGGTATTATCGCAGCCTGCTAGATGCTTGGCGTAGTCTTGAATGGGAAAGGGCGCCCGCGGACTATGATGCGAACCTTTTTCTGCAGGAGCCGCTTTTCGCTAACGACCTCTTCCAGGGCCTGAAGGAGGAACGCACCCTGGCCGCGCGGTTTGTTGCCGGAGGGGTGAGCAGGGTCAGCGACCTGGTGGACCCTAGCCGGCGAAGGTGGAGACCGGCTATGGAAATCTCAGAAGCGGCCGGGCTGCGCTCCATGCTCGCCGGGACCAAACTGTTGCGGGAAGTCCTGCGGGCGACGAAGAGGCTCGGAGTGGGGCTGGGAGAGTCGGGCGACAGGGAGGGACCCTCCTTCCCCCAGCTGACCTTCTCCTGTGCCGTCCCCTCTGATCGCGAGGACCGGGGAAAATTATTAAAGATGGAGAACAGCAGGAGTGTCTCGCTGGTGGAAGTCAGCAAGAAAAAGCTCTACACCGCCTGCGTAAAGGCACTGCACTTCCGGGACTTGGAGGAGCTGCCAGACACGAAATGGAGGGGATATTTCTCTGAGCTGACGGACGCTACCCCCCAGTGGCGTGATATGTACCGGCCCCCCACTGCCAAAAGATGTGGCGACCTCCAATGGAGAGTAGCGCACTGGACTGTACCATCGGCGGTGTGGGTCAGCCGAGCCGTGCCGGGAGCTCCGGACACATGTGCATTTTGCGGACTGAGGGAGGACCTGGCCCACCAGTTCCTCAAATGCAAAAGGCTCGCCCCGCTGTTCAGTTTCCTGGCGGAGGTGTTCGGGAGACTGGGCACCCCGTTTTGCGAGAGCGGCTTTGTGTACGGAGTGACCGGGACGGGGGGCGACAAGCGGCACGTCGCGAACTTTGTGTGCGCCCAGGCCAAACTGGCGATCTATATGACCCGGAAGCGGAGGCTGGAAGGCGGCAGCGGTGGCTGTGGAGTGCTGGCGATGGTGCAGGCCCTCATAAAGGCGCGGCTCGAGTTAGAGTTCGCCTATTACGGTCATGCCGAGGGGGAGAGTGACTTTCTGAAGAAATGGGGGTGCGCCAAGGACGCTCTGTGTACAGTTGTGCAGAATGCACTAATCTACACGTTTTGGCCCCTCCCCCCCCCCCCCCCGTTTTCTTGTCCAGTCGTGCGGGACTGACGCCGCTGTTTGCTTTATGGTGATTGTCACTGACACTGAACGAATTTAATTTGTCACTGGTTGCAGAAATGGTCGCTTCCGAGTGGCTTACAAGGCACAGCAATATTCCAGCGCAATTTGCGCTGGGGAAATAAAGTTTTCAAAAGTCAAAAGTCTCTCCGTGTCTCTCTCTCCGTGTCTCTCTCTGTCTCTCTCTCCGTGTCTCTCTCTCTCCGTGTCTCTCTCTCTCTCTCCGTGTCTCTCTCTCTCTCTCCGTGTCTCTCTCTCTGTGTGTCTCTCTCTCTCTCCGTGTCTCTCTCTCCGTGTCTCTCTCTCTCTCCGTGTCTCTCTCTCCGTGGCTACTACGTGTGTAGTAGGTTCAAGGAGACTTGGACGACGTAGTCGGATGCACACTTATTTATTAACCACAGTTGTATATTACAGGCCGAGATATACAACACTGGAAGGGGTATCGGCCCCTTCACCCATCTAACAGGGAGATCACACAATCTCTGTCACGGCTAGCCTACTCCTAGGTCCTCCACTACAGGGCTAGGGGAGGCTAGCTAACCCAGCTCTGGTTAAGCTGGGATTACCGCACCCTGAGTCCCCAGACCGGCTCTTACAAGAACATCGGCTCTGGCTCTTGGGGCCACGCCACTGGCTTGCCCTGGTCGGTCCTGAGAAGGACAGCGATCCAGGGGAGTCCCAGGGCCTATCTAGCCGCTCATTGCTTCGCTGGTTAAGGCTGAACACTGAACCCCGAGCCCTCCGGCTCACCGCCTTGTATAGCAACTTCCCCCCTGAGGGGTGGGGCGGCGGGGGATCCCAGCTCCGTGTCAGCCCCCAGACTGAACGGAGCGGACGTCGATGTAAGCATCTCTCGGCGTACGGGCATAGCCACGCCCAGTGTGTTAAGCCCTCCGTAACACCTCTACACAGGTAGGAACAATATGTTCCAGACTGCCCACTAGGGATTGGTTGTCTGTCGTGCATATATATAATATAAACAGCGAACAGATCTGGGGTCTGTGTGTCTGTCTGTGTGTGGGCGAGCGAGCGAACGGATGTGGGATCCACGTATTGGCCTCCGCTGCCCTCCTGGGTAAATCCTCGTGCGACAGAATTGTCAACTGGTATGAAGCGGGAGATGTTCTGTGGACCACTCAAAATCCAGGGCCTCGAACGGCAGCCCCTGCTGCCCCTGGTGATTGTGTATGTACAATCTTTTTTTACTTTATTAATAAAATTTAAGATTTTTTTTTTTTAATGAGCAGTGCCACCTGTTCCCGAGTTTGGGGCTTCCTGACTCCGGGGCAGTGCGACCCTGAGAGACGTTGACGGATGCTGAGGAACCCACGGCGTCGCCCTCCATCCTGACCGTGCGTGTCTCTGCATCTTAAGGCGTGAAAATATTGTTTAGCCAAGGGGGGGTATTTATCCCACTCGGGTCCAAATATACAGCAACAAACAACAGTCAATTTGTACTGAATACCTCTTCAAAGAAATGTCCATAGTACAGGTTCACTCTCCAATGGGTGACACTTTTTTTTTTATAAAACATTAAATTAGCATTATACAGTTTTTCAGTACAATGTCAGAAATACAAATTTTTTTGGTGTAACATCAAACGTGCAGTGTGCAAATGTGTGGCCGTGTGTGTCTATGGACGTGTGTCCTTTGTGGTTTCACTTCACGTGGCCTCAAGGCGCACATAGCCTGGTACAAGCGCCGTGGTGACGTCACCGCCACTTAGTGGCGCTTGTTGTTGTTGTCTCTGGTTGTGTGTCTGTGGATGTCCTTGTCTGTGAGTGCAGGAGGTGGCGCTGTCGGATGTCAGCAGCACCATATCGACCTCCCAGAATGAGCACAACAGCAGCGATGGTTCAAAGGAGGCGCCCTGCTGAGAGGGTGACGCTGATAAGGGACTCGAGAAGACGCTCCCCACGTCCTCTACTTATAACAAATATTTATAAACAAAATTATACATCGAGCCTGGCAGCCTGGCAGGAATCGAACTCAGGAATCGAACCCGCGTTAACCATTACACCACAGACCCCGCTTGACGATGAGAGGATGTGTAAAACATCTATAATGTTCATTGTTTAGTGTGAAGATTAAGAGGGAGGTACGGGTTCTATTGATGATTCAAAGGGGGGCACCCCGATTAATAAAAAGGCTCCGATAGGGATGGGACATTGTGCTACACATCTCAAATGCACGTCCAGTACAAGGATATACGGTGTGAATGTCTTGCTAACAACACAGAGCTCGCTAACACACACAACAGGCACGCGAGTAGCTACACTGGGACCCGCTCGCTGTGAGGGAGAGTTCGCTGTAGCTGGTAGCGAGAGCGCCCAACAACTTGCATTGCTCGCTGCGTTGTTTAGGTCGACGGATCGATCTCCGCATCCTCCACGGGGAATATTTTTTTAAAATCAAAATTTAAATTTAACGCCCCAGCGTTATTGTTGGTGACATGTTCACATTGGTGAACCAGCTTGACGTCTTGTCGCCCTCGATTTTTGATTATGATTTGCAGTTTAAGAAAACCGAATCTTTGTTGATTGAAAAGTGCGGCGCGAGTTGCTCGCTGCGCGTGAAGACTCCCGCCTCTGGGCGGCAGGCGGCGCTCGTGAGAACGCGAGAGGCGGCAGCTGAGAGCTGCATGATACTATAATTATTTTATCATGTTTTATTTGGATTATTTTATTATTTCCATTCTACGTGTAAAGTAGTAACTCGGCAGGAGACGACTTCACGGGTAGCACACTCTTTATTTTCACCAACTTGTAGTTACACGGATGACTAACACCCTACTTCGTTACACGGGTGACCAACACCCACTTAGCTACTCGGGTGACTCACACCCACTCAGCTACACGGGTGACTAACACCCACTCAGCTACACGGGTGACAAACACCCACTCAGCTATACTGACACGGGCTCTTACGCCCCGTAGCCTTCCGGGACACACCCAGCCGGCGGTGCCCGTCTCGGCTCTGGGTACCACCGTCCCGACCCACACGGGCGTCAGACTACGGGTCCCCCAGTCTCGGCTCCGAGCCACACAGGGCCCCGGTCCTCACAAGGACGGCGGGACTAGGGGTCTCGGGCCACTACCTCCTCCACCCCGTCTTCGGTCTTCAACTGGTTAACACTGACCACGAGTGCTCTCGCGCGTCCCCCTTTATACCCCTCCTGCGGACGTCGCTGAGAGCACCCATCTTATCTGACCAATCACTGCGCACTCGCTACGATCCTCTTTTCCCAGCTTGTGTCAGCGCGCCTTACCACCGGCGCGCGCGTCCATACCACGCCCACATCGCGTGCCCAACCCCGCGCCCCGTGATCCATCACTGTCGGCGCACGTCAATACCACCACTACAGTTACACACCACACCAGGTACTCGTTTAAGGTTGAGTCGACCTAGGGGAGACTCAGAACCGGTTCAAACAATCGTCACCGGTGTTGGCCGTGAGCAGGAAGCAGACTCGAGTTTGCCGGGTTTGTAGCGCAGGCCGCTAAC
>NW_026890891.1:95000-122500 GCF_015708825.2 Lethenteron reissneri
CGCGCTAAACGCTGCTCACCTTCTGGACTGCTGCTGCAGTCGATTGTTGGGCTCCAAGAAACAGCAAGGCCTCTGCAAAAGATCAACGGGGGCACGCCACCGCCATTCACGCACTGCGCATTCACGATCGCGTGCGGACGGGCAAGGCGCTGCGTAAGTGCCCGTTAAATGTGTTAGTTAATCATACACTTTGGTTTTTTCGGTAAAGTCACGTAGTTAAAGAATAAAATAAATGGGAAAAAAAATGTACCCGTAAAAACAAAGTTTTTCACTATAAATCCTTTATATGCGTGGCATCGGTTATATTTTATTATTCATTTCTGTTTTTCTTGAGTAAGAGTTTCATTTTTATCACATTGCTATTTTAAATTAAATATGAATTTTTTTTTCCTAAAAAGTATAAAATTTTGGAAAAAATTTTTTCACGAAAATCAAGCGTCACGCACAACGAGTCTGTGTGCAAAATGTCAGCTCGATTGGATCACGGGAAGTGGGTTAAAAAACGACCGAAAGATTTGCACGGTCGTAAGCGCGCAAGCAAGCAAGCAAGTCAACTTAATATAAAGGATTTAAAAACAACTAAATTGAATCGTTTCGGAGGCAACACGAGCTTCCGTCTTCAGGTGGAACTGTCACAGCAGAATTACTACATCAAGTGAAGACAACTCTAAGAGACACGAGATTATATACAGCCTGAGGGGGGCCAGGGGGGGCCGTGGGTGGGGGGGACAAGCTGGTGGGGGGGAGGGGCCAGGGTGGGTCGTGGGTGGGGGGGGGGACAAGCTGGTGGGGGGGAGGAGCCAGGGTGGGTGGGGGGGGGACAAGCTGGTAACATCATTTCTTATGATGCAGAAGATGGCCAGTGAGTTAAAACGGGGGGGCGGAATTTTTATTTAATTTTTTAACTACGTAACCAAAGAGTGTGAAAGAGCGCCAGCTCTCTGCACAAGGGGGATTGTGGACTGGCTCTGACGGGTGCCGCTGCAAGCTTACAAAGAGCTTGAGTGCCCAAGCGCGTGCAGAGATTTCTGGAGCGAGACTCCCCCAAATCCTTTCAAAACGCCGTCGCGTGCCGTATTAGGAGCGAGTTGTTTATCAGCTAAAGGATATTTTCAGACGCTACGGGCTGTGCGTGTGCCTGCCGAGTTTTATTTTATTTTCTGAAAAATAAACGCCGTACATTCTTCTGATGTGAATAGACACACACATTGTGCCAACATGGCTCCGGATGACATTTAGCCAAGGCCGACATGCTGAGCTTTCAAAGTTTCTCACTGAAGGCGATAGTGACCGAGCGTTAATTATACAGACTGGTCGGCATTGGAATTCTTTTTTACATTTTGGATTTCCCACAACCGGCATTTAATTGAACACTCGCCGCATCCCGACTGTTTTAGCATTTGCCAGGAAATATGGCCACCTCAGAGCAGAGGTCGCAAACGGGTTTTGATTCCTTACCCGTACCCGGCCGCACCAGGGTCGCAAACGGGTACCCGTACCCGGCCGTACCTGTACCCTACCCGTACCTGGCTGGGTACGGGTATCGGGTACCTGATTGCGACCTCTGGGATGAAACCATGTTGTAGGCGCGGGTGGGTTGATTCTAGGAACTTGAATTGTGAGAAGAGACAAGACGTTGGGAAATGAGTGACAAGCGGTGACTCACCAGTGACTCACGTTCTACCCATACCCGGCCGGTCACGGGTAGCCGGGTATCGGGTAGGGTACGGGTATCGGGTAGGGTACGGGTATCGGGTACGCGGTTGTGACCTCTGCCTCAGAGCACGGCATTCTGCCAACGCACAACACCGCCTTCCCACTGCTCCTCTCCCATGGGGTGTTGTTGTTGTTGTTGTCTAAATGTTGTTGTCTAGATGTTGTTGTCTAGATGTTGTTGTTGTTGTCTAAATGCACCGCAAAGTCACGACATCCGCTCAGTCTGCAAATTACCGGCGCAAAACGGAACTTGATTTGATGCAGTAATTTTTATCTGTGACGGAGACTTGTGTTGCCTCCGAAACGTCGTGATTTATTATTTTATTTTATTTCCATTATTACTTTTATTAACTTTTAATTTTTTTTTTTACCTACGTGGTGACTTTACCGGAAAAAAAAAAAACCTAAGAGTTTGATGATTTTGAGGCCGGATTGCTGAACAAATGAAGGGTTCGCGTGTGTGACGCGGTAAACGCTCACCTTCCAGACGTCTGCTGCTGCTGCTGTCGATTGAAATTGTCGTTGCCCTGCAAAAGATCAACGGGGGCACGCCACCGTCATTCACGCACTTCGAACTCACGATCGCGTGCGGGCAAGCGCCGCGTATGTGCACGTTAAATCTGTTAGTTTTGTATATCGCCAGCGCGAGACATTTTCTTCACTTCCATTCTCACCACGGAAGATTGCAACATTCACCGTTTTGTTTAGTAACAGGAGCAATCCGTACGCAGCAGGGTCATTGTGCCGACGTCTGTCCATGAATGGGCACGCAGACCCCTTGTGCAGAGAGCGCACGCACGCTCGCTTGCACGCACGCACGCACGCTCGCACGTTTGAAGAAGGGTCCTCGCTGGTACCACGGGTTTCGTGTTCTTTAAACATGTGTAACGTGAGGATATATCCGGCTCACTGACCTATCACAACTCGTCACGATGATTGGCTCTACCGGTCCTGGTCCACAGCCAATGGGGGGAAGCCTAGGGGCGTGGCCCTGACGTCATGGCAAGCTGACAGCTGTTTGTAGATGATTGGTTCTGCTGGCTTTAGCCACGGCCAATGGGGAGACGAGTCAGGGGCGTGGTCCCGGGAGCCTACGATGGAGTCTGGAAGAATCCATGGAGGCTAACCAGGTTTGGTGGAAACGTACCACGTGACCCGGGTATTAAATAGGGGTGGAGACGAGCGACACGTGGTCAGAACGGGAACGAACGGAGGAAGGGGGCCACGCGGGAGCGGGGCTCCGGGTTGCCACGTGGCAGTGCGTCTCTCTCTGTCTGTCTGTCCCTCTCACGCTGCCTGTCAGCAGCGTGAAGGAAAGCTGTTCATGAAAAGTGAAATAAAGACCAGATTCCAGGAGTCGCCTCAATGACCATTATTACACGTATATTAAGCTCGCCAAAAGGAGTGCTCGGATCTCAGCGAGCGTTTAATACGCGTGGCACCACGATTCGTACCTTCGAATGTGCCTCCTCATTATATCCGCTTCTCTGAGTCTCTTAAGCATCTGCCACCAGCAGATCGCAGGTACGCGTGGGAACCCACCCACCCCCCCTTCGTGCTGCTGATTGAGGGACGTTGGTTTGCGTAGAGGTCGAACCATGAACCTCTCCGATTCAGTTGCTTTGTCTTCTTGGTTCTTTCGGTAAAGTCATGTAGAAGGGAAGTAATAAAATAATAAAAATAAAACATAATAATATTTTATTACTTCCCTTCTACGTGACTTTAGCGAAGAACCAAGAAGATGAATCCCTGCAGTCACGAAAGCTTTACGAAAGCTTTTAAATCAGTTGCTTATATTATAATTGATAACCGGAGTAAAATGCATGCAGATGAAATTTCGGCAAACTCAATCGACCGTACACAATGCGCCTATATTTTATACTTGATTGCAATTTAATTTCGCGGACAGTCTACGGAGATATGCGTGGAAAAAAACACGTCATTCCCCCCTCCCCGCGCACGCTGCATTGTGCGTAGGGGGGCGGATGACGATTCGTGACGGATGATTGATTCTCAAGATTTCTTAAGTTATTGCCGCGGCAGTGAAAGTTCAGCGGGGAGTGCTTGGCGGGCCTCCCCGGGCCCGTGCGGTCATTTTCAAAAGGGGGCCGTCTTGCGTCGGCGCATCACCTACCTGTGTGAGGTCGTGCCGGCCAGGCACACGGCGCAGAGGGTGGCGACGCGGGGGCTTGCCAAGCGCCGGCGTTGCCGCGCCCGCCGCCTCCGAGGGCAGGAAGGACTTGTCCTCGTAGGCGTTGGGCGCGGTGGCGGATGCCGCCTCGCCGCCGGAGCGGGCGGGCCGCCCCCGGCTCGTCACGCGCCGGCGTCCTGGCCGCGCCGCAGTGGTAGGTGCGTAACTCCTTGTTCTCCCGCTTGCAGCGCAGCACCACCGCCACCGCGGCCACGTTCAGGACGCACGACGCCACGGCCAGCGCCACGACCGCGACGAACGGCGTCGCGAAGGCGCCGTCGCCGTCGTCGCCGTCGTCCCCGTCGCTGTCGTCCGGGAGCCGGCCCTCGGGCGCGCGTCCGTGACGAACGGCGTCGCGAAGGCATCGTCCCCGTCCCCGTCGTCGTCCCCGCCGTCGTCATCCGGAGCCGGCCCTCGGGGCGCGTGTCCGTGACGCGCACCGTGAACGTCTTGACCGACACGAGCGGCGGCGCTCCGTCGTCCCGCGCCACCACCGTCAGGTTGTACGCGGCGGCGGCGGTCGCCCCGCGGTCCAGCCGCGTCGCCGTTGCCAGCGCGTACACCTCGCCCCCGTCCCAGGCGCGGAGCGTGAACGGCGGCGCCGCGCCGGGCCCCGCGGCCGACGCGCCCTCGAGCGTGCAGGTCACGCGCCCGTTGGCGCCCGAGTCTCGGTCCCGGATGCGGACGAAGGCCACGACGTGGCCGGGCGATGCCCCCCGGGACACGCCGACGACGGCGGCCGCGGAGTCCGCCGCGGCGTCGCCGGTCGGGGCCGAGCAGCCGCACGACGGGCGCGTTGTCGTTCACGTCCAGGACGCGCACCAGCACCGTGGCGTAAGCGGGACGGAGTCGGGCCCCCGGTCGCGCGCCCCGCACGTGCATCTCGTGGGAGTCGGCCTCCTCGTGGTCCAGGGCCCCCACGAGGGTGACTAGGCCCGAGCGCGAGTCAACCGCGAAGAGGGTGCGCGCCGTCTCGTGCGCCCCCAGCATCGCCGCGTACTCCACCTCCCCGTTGGCGCCATCGTCCGGGTCCCACGCGTGGAGCAGCGCGACCAGCGTGCCCGCCGGCGCGTCCTCGGGCACCAGCGCCCGGTACACGGGCCGCTCGAAGGCGGGCGCGTTGTCGTTGGTGTCGAGGAGGCGCACGGTGGAGCAGGACCGTGCCGCTGAGCGGCGGGCGGCCCCCGTCCAGCGCGGTGAGCACGTACTCGTGCGCGGCCCGGCGCTCGCGGTCCAGGGCGCGGCGCACCACCAGCACGGGCGACAAAGCGCCGCCGCCGCCGTCGCGCGTCTCCAGGGCGAAGGCGCCGTCGTCGGGCTCCATGGCGTAGCCCCGCAGCGCGTTGGCGCCGGCGTCGGGGTCGCGGGCGCCGTCCAGCGCGAAGCGCGTGCCGACCGCGGCGCTCTCGGCGACCTCGAGGAGGGCGCTCTCGGCCGGGAAGCGCGGCGCGTGGGCGTTGACGTCCAGCACGTCGACGACGACGCGCACCAGCTCGGCGGGCCGCTCCAGGACGGCGCCGAGCAGCAGGGAGCAGCCCGAGCCAGCAGCGCTCGCCCGGCGGCACGCGGCCCTCGCGGTCGAGGCGCCGGCGCACCCACACCTCGCCGCTGTCGGCGCTCACGGCGAGGTAGTCGGAGCCGTTGGTGCCCCGCAGCGCTCGGAATCGGCGCGCTCGGAATTGCTCGGCGGTGAGGGCCCAGGTCGCGGGCCAGTTTCCCCACCAGCGTCCCCGGCGGCTCCTCTTCGCGGACCGAGTAGCGCGGGGGCGCCGGCGGGGAGCGGCGGGCGGAGGCGGCGACGGTGACGGCGCAGCACAGGCAGACGAGGGCGGCGCCGAGAGGATCCATTTGTCCGGGTCGGGGCGAGCCGGGGCACGAGCTGCGTGCGTGGACGGCGCCGGCCGAGGAGTCGGAATTGCGGGGAGACGAAGGGGGGAGAGGGTCGAGCAGGAATAAGGCAACGCTTGATAACAAGTATAACCCGCAAAAACAAAATTTTGGGAAAAAATTTTTCACGAACATTAATTGTCACGCACAACGAGTCTGTGTGCAAAATGTCAGCTCGATTGGATCACGGGAAGTGGGTTAAAAAACGACCGAAAGATTTGCACGGTCCTAAGCAAGCAAGCAAGTGAACTTAATATCAAGGATTTAAAAACGACGACGTGGGAAGCAGGTGATGGGGGGGAAGAACTGTTCGTTGTGATTTTTTTATTCGGATATTTTAAGTTGTGTAAATGAAATTGTGACCGGAAAATGGAAAAATTGACGATGCATAATCAATAGCGAGACTAGCTTCACTACCCGGTTTCGCCTGGGGGCTTGGATGAACCACGCCCGGCCGCCTTTGTCCCCCCACTGGCGATGTTCACACACCACGCCAGTTACTCGTTTGAGGCTGAGTCGACCTAGGGGAGGCCCAGGAGCGGTTAAAATAATCGTCACCGCGGTGGCCGTGAGCGGGAATCGAACTCGGGTCGCCGGTTTCGTAGCGCGGCGTAGCGCTACCCGCTACACTACATTGCGTTACGCTTCCACGTGCGCGGATTTGACATCACAACTCACTTGCCGTGCAAAAAATAACTGCATTATTGAGTTCCAACCCCCAAAAAAGAGTATTTTTATAATTTGTACACGGTGTCCAGTTTGGAAAGTACCCACATGGCAAATTTCAAGTTTGTTGCATGTCGGGAAGTACGCTAAAACATTTTGAACAAACACAATCACGACTTTGCCTTTTATATGAATGGAGATGTGATCTTGGCCTTGTCAAGTTGCTTGAGATGACGCGCTCGACGGCCATCAATGAATAGAGTGCCACGGTGAAATGCGGCGAAGTGTTTGACATACTTTAGTGCAAGCCGCCTCGTTGCTAGACACAAACATCAAGTGTTTATAACACTGGTCAACAACAACAACAACATGTTTTTCTGGCCTGGACCTTTGCAGCAGTGTATAGTGTAAGTGTATAGTAGTGAATAGTGTAGTGTATAGTAGTGTTTCGTGTAGTGTTATAGTATTGTATAGTGTAGTGTATAGTAGTGTATAGTGTAGTGTATAGTGTAGTGTATAGTAGTGTATAGTGTAGTGTATAGTAGTGTTAGTAGTGTATAGTTGTAGTGTATCGTGTAGCAGTGTATAGTGTTAGTGTATGAGTAGTGAACAGTGTAGTGTATAGTAGTGTTAGTGTAGTGTATCGTGTAGAAGTGTATAGTGTCACTGGCAAGCCTCGGGTCACTTGCTGGAGTTCTTCCATTACTCGTACGGTACATAGAATTTTTCTGGTAAAGTCCGTAGGTAAAAAATTAAAATTTATAAAAGTAAATAAGTTACTTGATACAGTAAGCGTGCTGTGATGGTTCCACCTGAAGACGGAAGCTTGTGTTGCCTCCGAAACGTCGTGATTTTTATTTATTTTTATTTACTTTATTAATTTAAATTTTTTACCTACGTGACTTTAGCAAAAAAAAACCTAAGAATATGAATCCTTGCAGTCAAGAAAGCTTCAAATCTAGAAATAGTAGGGTACATCTTTCTTGTTCTTTCGGTAAAGTGACGTAGAAGGAAAATAATAAAATAATAAAAATTAAACAATAAAAAAATATATATTGTTAATAAAAATAAAACATAATAATATATTATTTTATTGCTTTATTATTTATTTTATTATTTCCTTTCTACGTGACTTTACCGAAAAAACCTAAGAATATGAATCATTGCAGTCACGAAAGCTTCAAATCTAGAAATAGTAGGGATACATCTTCTTGTTTCTTTCGGTAAAGTGACGTAGAAGAAAAATAATAAACTAATAAAAATAAAACATTAAAAATATATTCTATTATATTATTAATGAAAATAATAAAATAAAAATAAACATGAAAAAAAATATTGTTATATTATTAATAAAAATAATAAAATAATAAAATGAAACATTAAAGATATTATATTATTTTATTATGTTTACTTTTTATTTTATTATTTCCCTTCTACGTGACTTTACCGAAAAAACCTAAGAATATGAATCCTTGCAGTCACGAAAGCTTCAAATCTACAAACAGCAGGGTACATTTCATTAACGCGTGTGTTTTAAAAAAGTTAGTAACATTACTCATCACGTCCATATCCAACAACGCCGAGTGGCTAAGACATGGGACGAGATCAAGTTGTCTGTCAAGAGCGTGAGCGCTGAGTAGCACAGGGAGGAGGAGACGCGTGTTTGGCCACGTACCCGCTACGGGATTCACCAGCCGCCGTCGAACCTGCAGCAGCAGCAGTTGGTGTAGAGCAACACAAACAATGTCGAGCAAAGCGTCGTAAGGGAGGCAAACGAGAGAGAGGTGAGAGAGAGGAGACGCCTGGGGCGTTTGAAACGAACGTCGCAGCTGTTGCTGAGGTCACGTTCTGACCACGTAGGGCGGGTGAGTTGACCGGCGGCAGCAGCAGCAGCCAATGGGAGGGAGGCGTGACGCACGCGCGGCTCTCAGCCAATCAGGGCTCTGTCCGCCCGTGGCGCGTGCTGCCTACCCACCCGGCCAACATGGCGGCCTGGCACGACGGGACGATTTGGTTGTCAGCGATCTGGAGTTGACGTTGACGTCACTGCAGCGATCCGTACTCTTTGGTTCTTTTGGTAAAGTCACGTAGGTAGCAAAACAATGTTCTCGCTGTGGTTTTCCCACCTGATGATGATGATGATTGCTTGTGTTGCAATCGAAACGTCGTGCTTAGTTTTGTTATTAAATCTTTTTTATTAAGTTCACTTGCTTGCTTGCGCGCTACGACCGTGCAAATCTTTCGGTCGTTTTTTAACCCACTTCCCGTGATCCAATCGAGCTGACATTTTGCACACAGACTCGTTTGTGCGTGACAATTTATTTTCGTGAAAATTTTTTTCCAAAATTTTCCACTTTTAGGAAAAATTTTTTTTTCATATTTATTTAAAATATCAATGTGATAAAAATGAAACTCTTACTCAAGAAAAACAGAATTGAATAATAAAATAAAACCGATGCCACGCATATAAAGGATTTATAGTGAAAAACTTTGTTTTACGGGTTAATTTTTTTATACCTATGTGCTTTAGCGAAAGAAACAGAGTATTTATCAGCATATTTGCATTGTTGTTACTTAGATTGGAACTGTGTGCTTGTGTGTGTGTACGCAACCAGCAACACGGCTTACCACAGCAAGGAATGTTGAGGTGTTTTTTCTTTCTATTACGTGCTTTTGAGTTCAAAAATATGTATTTTCCATATGTGTAACGTCAACTGATTTAAAGCTTTCGTGACTGCAGGGATTCATCTTCTTGGTTCTTTCGGTAAAGTCATCACGTAGAAGGAAATAATAAAAATAAAACATAATAAAAGAATTACTTTATTTAAATAAAAGAATTACTTTATTTTGGTTTATTTTATTATTTTATTATGGTTTCCTTCTACGTGATGACTTTACCGAAAGAACCAAGAAGAAAAGAATTCCTTTTTATAAAATAATTATTTATGTTTTATTTTTATTATTTAATTAAATCATTTATTATGCTTTATTTTGATTATTTTATTACTTCCCTTCTACGTGACTTTACCGAAAGAACCAAGAAAATGAATCCCTGCAGTCACGAAAGAAGCTTTAAATCGAGATTCATTTTTATTTGATCATACGAATTGCATCCACCAGTTGTGACCTCACACGTCAAATGTGGCAGCACGTGCAACTGTAATTGTTGTTGTATCTCATACACACGACACCGCACGAGCTATACACACCCACACGCACGGGGAAGAGAGAGGCAGCATTATTAGATGAGAGGAAGTGATAATCAAGTCTTTGTGTGAACCGACTTCCGAGATGAACATTTCCATTTGGAATCGCACGACGCAGCACACAAATCATTCACGCTGACACTAATGATCATCGAGCAGGCCATGCCGAGTTTCTCCATCGCCAGAGTGAGTCGTGCCCGGGGGTGATATTCGCAGGGACCCACACAAATGTGATTATTCCCTTGAGATCAGAATTATGAATTTTCAGCAATTTTATTTTTATAAAAATCACTGTAATCAATGTTTTACATCATGGGATGATGTAATATGAGAGTGCAGGGATTCATATTCTTGGTTCTTTCGGTAAAGTCGCGTAGAAGGGAAACAATTAAATAATATTATTTCCCTTCTACGTGACTTTACCGAAAGAACCAAGAATATCTTATAGCAAGTTCTGCACGCAATAAGTTTAGTGACATACCGCATCGGAATGCAAAGTTACAAATAAGATGTATTATCAAAGATACTAAGAGGTTTGCATTTACAATTCGTGATGTCTATTGCAAGTGGCTGGCATGAAAGCAACATTCATTACAAAAAATAAATTGCAAAAGAGAAAACTTTTAGCATTTCACTTATAACGTTTTAATCAACAAACAACAATTCAGCTGAACATGAAACATCGTTTTTTCGTTCAAACTTTAAAACCGATAACAGAAAAAACGCAAAAAAATGTGACATTTGTAAAACACTACATGTCAAATTCGAAAAAGGTTCATTAGCTGGCATAGCGAAATTAATCAATAATAAATTCCCGCTTGTCATTCACATAGCAGATTTGCAAAAACGACATTTTACATAAAAGACTAACAATACCTTGCTAATATATTCACCACGAACTAGACAGCGGAATGTCAACGTTGAAAGAAGGAAAGGGCTTAACCAATTGCGGTGCCAAAATACCCATCCCCCCAATGCCTTGACAAAACTGCGTTTGCAATCCGCGGTATTTCACCGATTGTCGTGAGGTCTGCAAGCGAGCGGCGATCGTTGGCAACGTAAAGTTGGGCCACGTCGCTGGATTCCAGTTAAAACCCTCCGCTTGTGAAACTGGCTTAGAATATAGAGAAAGAGTTCCTCCTGGTGGCCGCGAAATCATCATCTTTAAAATCGCTGGCCCTTGGACTGGGAATGGCACCAACTTGTTTGAACCACCTCTCTAGGCAAGACTTGTGCTCTACCTTGAACACACGTCCAAGGCAGAGCACATTGGAGATGATTGCACACATGTAAAATATTAATCTTAAACATTAGTAGTAATTGCAGATGTTCTCAATCTGCAAGGTGGCAAATTCAGCTGTGTCGCTGCAGACAACGTTAAAGTCTCGGCTTCTGAATGCGTGCAAAATAAGACTTTTGTTGTTTAGGATGTGAAAATTGCTGATGAAATGACAACGTATGTTAAGCTTTGATGTTTACTGTACATTTGTAGACTTTATTAAACACCTTAAGAGCATACTAAACTATAGATCAAAACTAATGAAAGTCCCAGGCATATGTTCAGCGTATGGCTTATAAAAAACGGAACATCTTGATTGCTGTCACATACGGAGAAGCATCACAACAGCATCCTCGGTAGATTCTGAGATGACATTATTTCAGCAGAGCTGCGAAAGGCATTCATTGTTTGGGTTGAAATCCAGGTGAAGCATTATCCAAAATAGGAATTGACCAAAACTTCTATTTCCAAATCAAGGCCAAATAGAAAGTCCCCAACAACCACAATGACTTTCATGACTATTTATTTGACAGTCCAAACAGTGAATACGCCCCGTGCTCAAACTAATTGTGGATGTCTTATCCACGTGGGTGGTTTTACAGCAAGTGGTCAAATTGCTACACGTCTTTCAAAGGCCGGTGCCGACATGAAAAACGTTTGCCACCTTCACGTCATTAACAGCTCCAAACACGAAGTCAGAACGCTTCATAATGCCGGTTTATTAAATGCAAAAACGATATTGTGTAACAACACAGTGGCCCTGTGATCAGGGTGGGTTTGAAGTACATTCAAGGAGACAGACCGGTAAACTCATCTGGGAAGAGACAAATCAACAATTGCAATGATCAAAGCAGCGCTTACATTATATCCATACAAGTGTGTTGGTTAGTATATAGAATGTAAATGTGAGATGAGTGGCATGTTGGTAAATGGTGCTAAGGACACAATAAATATCAAGTTAAATTTCGATTTAAAACTTTCGTGACTGCAGGGATTCATCTTCTTGGTTCTTTCGGTAAAGTCATCACGTAGAAGGGAAGTAATAAAATAATAAAAATAAAAATAATAAAATAATTCTCACGACGTTTCGGCCACAACGCAAGCAGCCGTCCTCAGGTGGAGAACAGGTCTGTCGGGGAGACAGCGTCTGAATGAAACAGCACACGATATATGCTCCAAGCTCGTGTGCTGTTTCATTCAGACGCTGTCTCCCCGACAGACCTGGTTTTCACCTGAGGACGGCTGCTTGCGTTGTGGCCGAAACGTCGTGAGAATTATTTTATGTTTTATTTTTATTATTTTATTATTTCCCTTCTACGTGATGACTTTACCGAAAGAACCAAGAAGATGAAATATCAAGTTAACTGAACAGCCACTGCTAGCACTGAGTGGGGTGAAAATGGGGGTGAGGATTATTAGGATCAACCGCCATCGATTTTAAATATCCCTGCAGTCCAAAATCTTTACTCAAACTACAGTGAATCACGCGAGCGGGTCTTCATCATTCCCACGTTGACATGCACTTGCATAATGACGCGGCAGAGAGCGGATTGAACTTAGTGGGCCTTACCTGATAACATTTAAAGTTTGATTCTAGATTGGAAGTTTTCGTGACTGCAAGGATCCATACTCTTTGGTTCTTTCGGTAAAGTGACGTGGGTAGAAAATAAAAATAATGATAAAATGTAAAATACAAATAAAATTAACTCAATTTTAGTTATTTTCATCTTAAAAATTTTAATAACTAAATTTTAGTTATTTAATTTCACACTTATTTTATTCTTATTTTCACCTACGTGACTTTACCGAAAGAACCAAAGAGTATTTAAAGTTTAGTATCGATTTTAGCAGCAGCCATAACACTCGTCAATTCACAACTCGGAACTTAAGTAATCGCCAATCAACTGACTTTCACTGATTGCAGTTTGCTCTAATTGTATGCAAGCATCGCTGACTGTAACGAATGTTCCTTTTTTATTCCATTGTGTTAAATCACAAATGTGTAATGTATTTTAGTTGTAGACACTAATTGATACACTGATCGAGACATTTAAACCAATACACCGTTCAAAAGTAATGCAATGCTAAAACATGCATTTCGATTTAAAGCTTTCGTGACTGCAGGGATTCATCTTCTTGGTTCTGTCGGTAAAGTCATCACGTAGAAGGGAAATAATAAAATAATAAAAATAAAACATAATAAAATAATTCTCATGACGTTTCGGCCACAACGCAAGCAGCCGTCCTCAGGTGGAGAACAGGTCTGTCGAGAAGGCAGAGATTCTGAAGACGGCTGCTTGCGTTGTGGCCGAAACGTCGTGAGAATTATTTAATGTTTTATTTTTTATTATTTTACTATTTCCCTTCTACGTGACTTTACCGAAAAAACCAAGAAGACGGATTGAACTTCTCACCACAATGCGTCGAGTTTACTGAAACCCATCTTTGCTTTGCATTTTGGAGAAGCCGTTACCGTGTTCTGGCGGAACTGCTGAAGGCTGCTGAAAGGCGGCTGCGATGGTCTTTGCGGAGACACTCTGGAAGTCGATGAGCAGATTGGTGTCTGCTACTCTGTGTCCCTGTTGAGGACACAAGGGAGAGACACGTGGCTTTATTTTGGTGATTTCGAAAAGTGCATTGGTTTAGCCATGTTTGTATGTTGTAGTACAGAGTTAGACTGATGGCCTTAATCTAAGTTGTCTTCTGGTTGTTGTTGTTGTTTGACTTGCATCCCACTGGGATTTTTGCACACAGTGTCGGAGTACGGTGTATTTTCTGCAATATTTTGCTGTCTTTTCTTGGATTGTGTCCATAGGAAGAGTTTTTTGGGGGGTGAGATCGCATAAATATATCAATGTGTCGTTAAACCCGCCACCACCCCACACAGCCAACTAGTGAGGGTTGTCACGTAAACAGAACGTGGCAAATTCGTCACTAGTACAGCACTAGTGAGTGTAGTGCATAGTGTAGTGTATCGTGTAGTGTATCGTGTAGCAGTGTATAATGTATAGTAGTGTATAGTGTAGTGTAAAGTCGTGTATAGTGTAGTAGTGTATAGTATAGTATATAGTGTAGTATATAGTGTAGTGTATAGTGTAGTGTATAGTAGTGTAGTGTATAGTAGTGTAGTGTATATGTATAGTAGTGTAGTGTATAGTAGTGTAGTGTATAGTAGTGTATAATGTAGTGTATCGTGTAGCAGTGTATAATGTAAGTGTATAGTAGTGTTTCGTGTAGTGTATAGTAGTGAATAGTGTAGTGTATAGTAGTGCAGTGTATAGTGTAGTGTATAGTAGTATATAGTGTAGTGTATAGTGTAGTGTGTAGTGTATAGTGTAGTGTATAGTGTCGTATTTGTTCCCTGATTTGGAATCAGCGGCCCGAAATTGACTTAAAACCGTTGTACAGTGATCCCTCGTTGGTCGCGGTTAATGGGGACCGGAACCCCTCGCGATAGGTGAACATCCATGAAGTAGGATTGGCCCCCTAGGAATTTCCGTCTATGTGTGTGTGGGTACCAGAATGTTTAAAATATGTATATTTATACTTTATATATTTTACTTAAATCTATTTAATTATAAAACCTTAATATTATACATTCACTCTCTCTCATACGATACGTATTATGGTGTTCTACACTCACCAATGACAGTAGCATCTTGAGACTTGACTCCAGTAATGACGACGATGACAATGACGATGACAATGACGACGATGACAGACCTGTGCAGTTCGATGAATGTGATGATGAATGATGATGATGATGGTGTTACTGCACAGGTATAATAATGAGGCCTTTAAATCAGTTAGAAAAATCCGCGATGCACTGAGACCGCGAAACTTGAACCGCGAAGTGGCGAGGGATCACTGTAATACCTTATGCCAGACAAAGTGTGTTGACCAGTGTGATTAACAGAGGCGCACGGTGACCGCAGATGCCATAGAGGCCCTTCCCTCGGCATCCACAAACGCACCTGCAGGGACCAGAGAGCTCTCTCAGCGGCCTCCTCGTCCGTGTAGTTGACAAACGCACACTTCCTGTCCACCAGTATTCGGATGCTGTGGATCTGTCCAAATCTGTACAAGTGACAAAGCGATCGGGGCGATGTTGAGTTGAAGCTTTCGCGACCGCACGAATCCATTACTCTTTGGTTCTTTTGGTAAAGAATATGTATTGTGAATGCAGTCAATATTAGATGTTTGGAATAGTAACACACCGTATAGCCGCAAATACATACTTACGGGCGAAACAGCTTTTGAAGCATTTTTTCAGTAACAGCAGAAGTGATATTTCCCACCCATATGCTTATACCTGAGAATAAAATAAAATACAAAATTTAAACTGCAGACGGACTAATAAAATGGTAAAGAGTCGTTAGATAACATAGCCAGCATGCTCACAAGTGCTTAATTTTCATTTTTTATATGCAAAAAATTAACCCGTAAAAACAAAGTTTTTCACTATAAATCCTTTATATGCGTGGCGGCTAGAGTCCTCTCATCCTCTGGCTTGAGATGGCTGCCACCTATGGGTCAGATGATTGCCTGCCACCATTAAGCAATTGGTAATTAAATATAAAAAAAATTTCCCTAAAAAGTGGAAAATTTTGGAAAAATTTTTTCACGAAAATAAATTGTCACGCACAACGAGTCTGTGTGCAAAATGTCAGCCCGATTGGATCATGGGAAGTGGGTTAAAAAACGACCGAAATATTTGCACGGTCGTAAGCGCGCAAGCAAGTGAACTTAATATAAAGGATGATTTAAAAATGCCACCTTTGTACTATGGATCTTAACATTTGGAAAGTATCTCAATTGCACGCATATTAATAGTAGGGTTTTTCCCCTTTTTTCTGGCAACAAAACTGAAACCTTTCTACGAGGATTCATGTCTGCATTAACCACAATACTTGCAGTCAAAATGCAAACAAAAACACACTATGACAATATATTGGCATTGTACTTGAAGCTGATTGGTCCACATCAAAATATTTTTTTTGTTTTGTTGCCTGAAAAAAGGTGAAAAATCCTATTATTATATTTTCGTACTGGCAAAGAAGGTCTAATGATGCACGCATATTGTGTTGCAAGTCTACCAGTAACATTATCAAGCAAAACCATGACATTACGCTACGGATTCAAGTGTCACAGCGATGGTGCGTTACTCACGAAGGTGGTGGAGGCACTGGAGAATTGCCCAAAGCACCACGTGAGTCTTGGCTCCTCTGTGCGGCGACATCTACAGCTTGTGTACATGCACAACGTGGTGCGGGCAACACACAAATAGGATGGCGTTTTAGATAAAGGATCCACGTAGTTGAACACGCCGGCTCTCGCGACCAATATCCTGCATAATAAAGGTTTTCTTTGGGTTAGATCGCATTCATATAAATGTGCCGTAAACCAGACACCACCGGCCATTTAGTTAGGTTTGTCACTGTTCGTGGCGACTCGTTACTTGTACAGCACACAGGAAACCTGATGATGCGAGTGAGATGGTTCGATCGAGGCGCACACACTGAGCTGGAAAGACAGCTCTATTTATTTCTGAACAGAACGGTAACACGTTCACATGACACGTAGGGAGGTGACCACCAACCTAAGCTCACTCTACACTCGCTCATTCTCTCTGACAACACTGGCGTGTAGTGACAGGTTTTTAGCCTTTCAACTGGTACAAAATCTGACACCTTTATACAAGGCATCATGTTTGCAATAACCACAACACAAGCAGTCAAAATGCAAACAACTCTGATGATGATGTGCACTGTCCTTGAAGTTGATTGGTCCACACCCAAGACGGCTTTCTTTAGAGCCTAGTCTCCATTGGTGTTGGACCAGATGACGCCAAAAGGCGCACAACTCAAAAACAGCGCACTATCAGAGTATTGAAAGCTTGGGGTAAGCATTTACACTATGAGACATCTCCTTTACCAGTGGCAAAATATAGTAGTAGATTTTTACCCTTTTAACTGGTACAAAATCTGACACCTTTATACAAGGCATCATGTTTGCAATAACCTCAACACAAGAAGTCAAAATGCAATTAAAAAGAAACAACTCTGATAATGATATGCACTGTCCTTGAAGTTGATTGGTCCACACCCGAGACAGCTTTTCTTAGAGCCTAGTCTCAATTGGTGTTGGACCAGACACCAATTTCTATAAATGTACCACAAAAAAAACTATTTATTTTTAAAGAATGAAATGCACATTCCATCTTATTACCAGTGCAATTCGTTTGGGAATTTCAATGCAAGTTCATGGGTAATAAGTTAGCAATTCCGAACGCATTTGTCCATTTGCATGTTTCCATACAAACATTTCTAGTGTAAGAGGCTCATTTATTGAAATGGATGTACAGCTTTCTAATTAGTTATACACAAGTTTACTTACTAGGCTGAGGACTTGGTGGTTTATCATTCTGTATCCCCACGTTGCCCACACCGGATGTTGACAAGGAACCTGAAACAGGAGTAGAAATCAGATACAGGATCAGTGTTCTCATTCCCAGAAGATTCACATTCTTTTGATAATCTCGAGAATAAACACCAGTTGCTTTACCGTTCCAAAATGGTGACAAACGTCGGTTTACTACCACCAAGTACAGCAAAGCAAGAACACATGTTTCATCCAGGCAGTAAGCAGAGGTCGCAACCGGGTACCCGATACCCGTACCCTACCCGAAACCCGGCTACCCGTACCCGGCCGGGTACGGGTAGCCGTTTGTGACCCTGGTGCGGCCGGGTACGGGTACGGGTAAGGAATCAAAACCCATTTGCGACCTCTGGCAGTAAGAATACATGTTCTATCCAGGCAAGTAAGAATACACGTTTTTTATCCAAGAAAATAAAACAAGTTTCATCCAGGAAAGCTTGGCCGAGTTAATAAACTTGTTGTTTTACAAAGGCGATACATTGGGGAAGCACGTGTTTTAAACACGTGCTAAGTGAATTGGGAGTATCTGTGAAAAGGAGGTCAACGTGAGGCGAGATCACACCAAAGTGAACACAAGTTCGTGAAACAAAAACATTCCTATACAGCTCATCGTCACACTCACCGAGTTGGGGAGATTGCCCATAACGTGCTGGGTATAACCAGATTGTGTTGCTTTAACATGTTGTAGCATTATATTCTTGGCTCTTTCGGTGAAGTCACGTAGAAGGGAAATAATAAATATAAAACAATAAAACAAAGATGGACTCGTTCATCTGGCAAACTGCCAAATCGCTGTCTATGGTGCTGACGTTAAGAAAAATCGCCACTTTTTCAAATTTTCTTGCTGTGGATTTCACAACTGATGGTGATTGCCTGTGTTGCAGTCGAAACGTCGTGAGAATATTTATTTTCTTGGTTCTTTCGGTAAAGTCATCACGTAGAAGGGAAGTAATAAAATAATAAAAATAAAACACAATAAAATAATTCTCACGACGTTTCGGCCACAACGCAAGCAGCCGTCCTCAGGTGAAGAACAGGTCTGTCGAGTAGACAGAGTCTGAAGTCTACTTGACAGACCTGTTCTCCACCTGAAGACGGCTGCTTGCGTTGTGGCCGAAACGTCGTGAGAATTATTTTATTAGTTTTATTTTTATTTTTTTATTACTTCCCTTCTACGTGATGACTTTACCGAAAGAACCAAGAAGATGAATCCCTGCAGTCACGAAAGCTTTAAATCGAAATGTATGATTTAGCATTGCATTACTTTTGAACGGTGTATTGGTTTAAATGTCTCGATCAGTGTATCAATTAGTGTCTACAACTAAAATACATTACACATTTGTGATTTAACACAATGGAATAAAAAAGGAACATTCGTTACAGTCAGCGATGCTTGCATGTAATTAGAGCAAACCGCAATCAGTGACAGTCAGCTGATTGGTGAGTACTTAAGTTCCGAGTTTGTGAATTGACGAGTGTTATGGCTGCTGCTAAAATCGATACTAACCTTTAAATACTCTTTGGTTCTTTCGGTAAAGTCACGTAGGTGAAAAAAAGAATAAAATTAAGATGTAAAATTAAAATAACTAAAGTTTAGTTATTTTAATTTTAAAGATGAAAATAACTAAATTGAGTTAATTTCATTTGTATTTTAAATTTTATCATTATTTTTATTTTCTACCTACGTGACTTTTCCGAAAGAACCAAAGAGTATGGATCCTTGCAGTCACGAAAACTTCCAATCTAGAATCAAACTTTAAATGTTATCAGGTAAGGCCACTAAGCTAAACATCTCTTTTTCAGATGACAACTGGCCACAAATGAAGCTCAATGAAGTGACTTGTGGAAATTTATAGCAAATACTCTAAACACGCATGCTTCTAAATGTGAAGGGGAAAACCATGGACAGAGCACGCAAGCTCCCAATACACAGCAGCAGGCGTCAGGGTTGGGATGGAACCCACGACCTCCTGTATGCCAGGCGAGGTAGTTAACATCTCACAGAACCCACGACCTCCTGTATACCAGGCGAGGTAGTTAACATCTCACAGAACCCACGACCTCCTGTATACCAGGCGAGGTAGTTAACATCTCACAGAACCCACGACCTCCTGTATGCCAGGCGAGGTAGTTAACATCTCACAGAACCCACGACCTCCTGTATACCAGGCGAGCTAGTTAACATCTCACAGAACCCACGACCTCCTGTATACCAGGCGAGGTAGTTAACATCTTGCTACCACCGTGGCGAGATCGCTGTGCAGAGCTGTAGTATCCATCCACATCAAGCATCCACGCTAAGCAAAGCTCATCATAGGGATTAGGACAATTATGGCAACAAACACGGCATTTCAAAAATACAAGCTTTGCAATAAGCACCTGTGTTTCGAAGCAGTGCTTCTGAAGCGGCGTACACCGTGTCGTACTCCAAGATTGCAGCCTCCGACTGCTGCTGTGGAAAGCCCATCTCCTACAAAAGCGCAGAGAAACATCGGCAAACCAGATGTGTATTCTAGGTAAAATAATAATAAAATAATATTAGTATTAAACAATATTATATTAAACAATAAAACAATATTATTTTATTATTTCCCTTCTACGTGACTTTACCGAAACAACCAACAATATGAATCCCTGCAGTCACGAAAGCTTTAAATCTAACCGGTTTTCACATACGACGGTGCTAACTTATTAATTCCACGCGTGCGAGATGGCAATTGGCACTCTGCAAGCGATCATGAATTTGGCACGAGGCCAAAATGTCCATTTCGCTCAAGGTCAAAGGGCAACATTACCATTTATCAGAGGTCGCAACCGGGTACCCGATACCCGTACCCTACCCGATACCCGGCTGGGTATCGGGTAGGGTACCATATATCAGAGGTCGCAACCGGGTACCCGATACCCGTATCGGGTAGGGTACGGGTAGCCGTTTGCGACCCTGGTGCGGCCGGGTACGGGTACGGGTAGGCCGTGAGTCACTGGTGATTCACCGTTCGTCACTCATTTCGGGTAGGGTACGGGTAGGGAACGGGTACCCATTTGCGACCCTGGTGCGGCCGGGTACGGGTATGGGTAAGGAATCAAAACCCGTTAGCGACCTCTGCCATATATACATTCTCATTAAAGTTCCGCACGACTTTATCAGCTGTGAAAATCACTTTACATGAATACACACACGAGCTGTACTACCCGGCTTCACCCAGTGGCGATGTTCACACACCGCACCAGTTACTCGTTTGAGGCTGAGTCGACCTAGGGGAGGCCCAGGAGCGGTTGAAATAATCGTCACCGGCGGTGGCCGTGAGCGGGAATCGAACTCGGGACGCCGCGTTCATAGCGTGGCACGCTAACCACTACACTACATTGCGTTACGCTTCCACATGCGCGGGTCACGTGACAGATTTGACGTCACAGCTCACTTGCCGTGCAAAAAATAAATGCATTATTGAGCTCCCCCCCCCCAAAAAAAGTGTATTTTTATAATGCCTGCATGGTGTACAGTCTGGAAAGTAGCCACATGGCTAATTTCCAGTTTGTTGCATGTCAGGAAGTACGCTAAACATTTTGAACAAACACACACAATTACAACTTTGCCTTTTATATAGATGGAGATTACGTTTGCACTCAATTACCTTGTGAAAAATTGTCCGAAGTCATTTGCTTATGCCTCAACTTAAAGACACTCCAATATGCACACACAATGTATGACACTGGTGCACCGGCTTACCACAAGGAGAAGTGTTCGCACTTTCCTAAGCTCTTGTTTTGCTTCTTCAGAAGACACATTTAAAGAAATCAGCTGACATAACGCACTTTCTGCCTCTCTGTAACGCTGTCAAATTAACAAACACAACACGTGTTTAGTCAGAAACTTACATGCGCAATGGAAGGTCAGTAGGCATGTAACAATTAAATAAATGCATGCATACAACAATTGATGGACTTATTTGAATGCACACAGTACAAGACAGAACATGAGAAAATCCAAAGGAGAAATAAAGTAATTTTATCCTTGAATTGAATTGCAACACCTGTTCCTGACGATTCATATAATGGTGGGGGGGGGGGGGGGTGAGTAACTCCACGACTTACTGAGCAATTGAAACGGACAATTTGAACAAAGCCAAATACTCCACAGGCTGTTTTTCTTCTGCAGGGTCGAGAGAAAGTGTGAACCCCTTCGGATTTTCACATCTTTTACATATTTCAAACCTAAAATGTTATTACATCTTAATCTAAGTCCTAATAATAACAACGATAACACGATTAAACAAATGAAACATAAAACGTGATATTTGTTTTCGATTTAAAGCTTTCGTGACTGCAGGGATTCCTCTTCTTGGTTCTTTCGGTAAAGTCACGTAGAAGGGAAGTAATAAAATAATAAAAATAAAACATAAAATAATTCTCACGACGTTTCGGCCACAACGCAAGCAGCCGTCCTCAGGTGAAAACCAGGTCTGTCGGGGAGACAGCGTCTGAGGACGGCTGCTTGCGTTGTGGCCGAAACGTCGTGAGAATTATTTTACTATGTTTTATTTTCATTATTTTTATTACTTCCCTTCTACATGACTTTACCGAAAGAACCAAGAAGATACAGTGATACTCTTTCAACATCTACTTATCCTCAAATGAGTCTATATTCAATAACCACGTGTGAAAAAAGTATATTAAACTTTAGATTCAGTAACTGGTGACACAGAAATCACTGCAACTAAGTGTTTCCTCTTCTTGGTTCTTTCGGTAAAGTCACGTAGTAGGGAAGTAATAAAATAATAAAAATAAAACAATTCTCACGACGTTTCGGCCACAACGCAAGCAGCCGTCCTCAGGTGAAGAAGAACATGTCTGTCGATAAGAACCAAGAAGATGAATCCCTGCAGTCACGAAAGCTTTAAATCGAAATGTGTTTCCTGTGACCATTGGTCAGCCTCTCTTATCTGATTTGAATAATGTTGGCCCATTCCTCCTTACAGAGCTCCAAGGGCAGCTGGCTTCAAGTCCTGCCACAACATTTCGATGGGGTTTAGGTCTGGACTTTGACTAGGCCATTGTACAACTTAGGAATCTCTTCTTCTGTAGCAATTCTTTTGTAGATGTGCTTCACTCACGCATCATTTTGTTTCAGAAGACATGGAATTTGTTCATATAAACCCTATTAGATGTTTAAGAAAATACCGGGTTTTGATTCAAGAAGACTGTCATGGTACAACTATTTAATTTCCATAATTATCATTGGGGTTCAAACTTGTTCTCACCACCGTATGTGATATGTTGACCAATATATACGAGTGGTATCTCTTGTAATCTCTCATTTACTTGATACAGCTGTCGTGGCTGTGACGGTTCCACCTGAAAACGGAAGCTTGTGTTGCCTCCGAAACGTCGTGATTTTTATTTTTATTTTACTTTTATTAATTTAATTTTTTTACCTACGTGACTTTACCGAAAAAACCTAAGAATATGAATCCTTGCAGTCACGAAAGCTTCAAATCTAGAATTAATGTTGACCAAGCATTGTATTATTATATGCCGTGGTGGTTCTGTGCATGAAATCTGCTGGCAATGCTTAATTCAAAATCTGAACTTAAAAATTGGCCAATGTGGCATTAGGTTACAACAATTCTAATCTGAGGTGCTGCTTATGATAAAATGGTCATTTACATCAAATTCCCTTTCAACGGATAGGTCAAAGTCCAAACTGAGGAAATCAGACGGACATCATTGTGGTGTGGAATGGAAATATTGGGTGGTGACACTTACAAGAGTAAAAAGTTGTACACTATGCGTTTACCCATCATCGTCACATTGCTGCATTTACAAAAGTTAAATGCTGCGGTGTAATTAATAAAATTGAAGGTCATTTATAAAGTAACTCATTTGAATGCAAATCAATACACAGCAAAACCTTGGATTGCGAGTCACGTGGTTTGCGAGTGTTTTGCAAGACGAGCAAATTTGTTAAAAATTAACCCGTAAAAACAAAGTTTTTCACTATAAATCCTTTATATGCGTGGCATCGGTTTTATTTTATTATTCATTTCAGTTTTTCTTGATTAAGAGTTTCATTTTTATCACATTGCTATTTTAAATTAAATATGAAATTATTTTTTTCCTAAAAAGTGTAAAATTTTGGAAAAAAATTTTCACAAAAATAAATTGTCACGCACAACGAGTCTGTGTGCAAAATATCAGCTCGATTGGATCACGGGAAGTGGGTTAAAAAACGACCGAAATATTTGCACGGTTGTAAGCGCGCAAGCAAGCAAGTGAACTTAATAAAAAGGATTTTAAAATAAATATTAACTTGATAAACGAGCGACGTCTTGCAATACGAACAGGACACGTAGTATACGCTTTGTCACGTGATCACGACTGATAAACAACGAGTGCTTTGATATACGAGTGCTTTGGATTACAAACGATTTATGCTCGCAATCCAAGGTTTTACTGTAATTAGTCCTTTATCTTTAAAGCCAGTCAACGGTGTAATGCAAATTGCACGTGAACTGTCAAAGATTGCAAACACAGCAACCTTACCTTCAGTCCAATGCAAGCCCGCGCTTGTCTGAAGTATCCCCGGGGCCATGTTGGGTTTAGATATATAGCGATCTCCGCATCGAACAAGGCATCAGTGTACAAGCCAAGATGTTCCAAACAAAATGACCGATTTCCATAAAAGCTGGTGAATAATGACACAGATGAGAAATCAAATCCAATTGACAGACCATCTTTAGAATTCGATTGCTCCGAATTGAACTAGGCCATGTGGATAAGACATTCTTGAAATCACACTGAACGTTGACGGAAAAAATGTCTGCGTCTGATTGGAAACATGTAGGTAACAGATCAACACGCTAAAAATTTAACCCGTAAAACAAAGTTTTTCACTATAAATCCTTTATATGCGTGGCATCGGTTTTATTTTATTATTCATTTCTGTTTTTCTTGAGTAAGAGTTCCATTTTTATCACATTGCTATTTTAAATAAAATATGAAATTTTTTTTTTCCTAAAAAGTTGAAAATTTAGGAATTTTTTTTTCACGAAAAGTAATTGTCACGCACAACGAGTCTGTGTGCAAAATGTCAGCTCGATTGGCTCACGGGAAGCGGGTTAACAAACGACCGAAAGATTTGCACGGTCGTAAGCGCGCAAGCAAGCAAGTGAACTTAATATAAAGGATTTTAAAATGTCTGCATCTGATTGGAAACATGTAGGTAACAGATCAACACGTTAAAAAGCTAGACGTTGACAAGGTTGTTATCCGTCTTTGTGGAAGAGGTACGCAGATGACACATTTGTCATCTGGCCACATGGCCTACCAGCTCTGAACCAATTCCTCAAGCACATTAATTACATACACCCAGCCATCACATTCACCATGGAGGTGGAAAAGGATGGCAAGTTACCATTCTTGGATGTATATTCTTAGATTTTTTCGGTAAAGTCACGTAGGTAAAAAATAAAATAAATGTTTTACGTACGTGACTTTACCGAAAAAACATAAGAATATGAATCCTTGCAGTCACGAAAGCTTCAAATCTAGAATTATTGGATGTTTTAATCGAAAAGAGAACTGATGGCTCAATGGGACACTCTGTCTACAGCAAAGCCGCCCATATGGATGCTTATCTAAAACCTGACTCCCACCACCATCCATCCCAAAAGAATTCCCTCATCAAAACGCTACACCATAGAGCTCCATGCATCTCCGACCATCATCACCGAGCCAGTGAACTTTATCATGTACACCAAGCTCTCAAGATGAATGAATATTCGGACCACACTATCCATAAAGCGTTCACCCCAACCGTTGGGAAAGAACCATCAAAACCATCACCTTGCCATACATAGCAGGGGTCACCAAAATATTTCCTAAATCTTGAGCTAACACAAGATCCAGGCTCGATTTAACACTACGTCAAATTCGTAATCTGATCCCATCTGTGAAAGATATGCAGTAATTCTAGATTTGAAGCTTTCGTGACTGCAAGGATTCATATTCTTAGGTTTTTTCGGTGAAGTCATCATGTAGGTAAAAACATTAAAATTAATAAACTTAAAATAAAATAAATCACGACGTTTCGGAGGCAACACATCTACTTGATACAGCTGTCGTGGCTGTGACGGTTCCACCTGAAGACGGAAGCTTGTGTTGCCTCCGAAACGTCGTGATTTTTATTTTATTTTACTTTGATTAATTTTAATGTTTTTACCTACCTGGTGACTTTACCGAAAAAACCTAAGAATATGGATATGCAGTACCCTGGCGTCTCGGACCATGTCCGTGAGCATGAGGCGGATCTGAAACACGGCAGGACCAACGCGTCGGCCGTGGCTGATCATTGTTTCAATGCGGTGGGCTCACACGATTTCTCTAAGATGAAGGTACTTTGTACGCGCACTGGCTATCAACAAAGATTTGTTCATGAAGCCATCCATATATACAGACACAGTTTCAACCGAGAGGATGGGTACAAACTCGGCAATCATTGGAAAGACGTCATCAAGCAGTTTAAGTCGTAACTCGCTGTGATGTTCCCATCCTGCCAACTTTATCACGCAACATTTTGCCTTTAGAATGCATTATGCCTGTGACACACACACACGACGTTGAACTGCCAAGCTACTTTCCATCAACTCAAATTGGCTGTATAGAAGTGTTTAATGCTCATGAAATGTTAATATTAGTATTCAAATTTTGCTTTAAAAATTGTCAAGTTACACTAAGGGAGTTGACTTACCGATGATCGCGCGGACATAAGTTAATTGCGTCGGTAAACTTGTCAATGGCTTCTGCATAACTCTGTGTTCTGACCAAGCGATTACCTTGTACTGTTTTGGAACAAGAAGAAGTTGCAAGTTAACATTTGTAGGCCATAAGTAGTACTAATCACATACCTGCATTTCCCTTATCCCCCTCCCTTTGATGCTGCTAATCCTGCATAATGCACGGGCATAAGTAGCACTATTCACATACCTGCATTTCCCATATCCCCCTCCCTTTGATGCTGCTAATCCTGCATAATGCACGGGCATAAGTAGTACTAATCACATACCTGCATTTCCCTTATCCCCCTCCCTTTGATGCTGCTAATCCTGCATAATGCACGGGCATAAGTAGTCATATTCACATACCTGCATTTCCCTTATCCCCCTCCCTTTGATGCTGCTAATCCTGCATAATGCACGGGCATAAGTAGTACTAATCACATATCTGCATTTCCCATAAATATGCTAAATTCCTCTTGATATGCATATTATTTTTTCAAGGCGCCCCCTTTCTTCCCCCCTTCCAACCCAGCTTATATACACGCTCCAAGCTCGTGTGCTGTTTCATTCAGACGCTGTCGCTTCGACAGACCTGGTTTTCACCTGAGGACGGATACTTGCGTTGTGGCTGAAACGTCGTGAGAATAATTTTATTATGTTTTATTTTTATTATTTTATTACTTCCCTTCTACGTGACTTTACCGAAAGAACCAAGAAGATTTGTAGGTCACTTGGCAAAATCAAAAATGAATTGTGGATCACACGATATGCGTGCTATGGACACAATAAATGCAATGTAACCCTTTCCCATGACGGTATGTCTCTCGCCCTGAAGACTTAACGAGGCACCTGGCACATGGTTTCGCACCGTCCATCATAGTGCGGTCGTGTCGCGGCGAGGATAATGCCTTTCAAAAGAACGGCGCTATGCCTCGCTAAATAACATGCGAGCCGCTTGCAACTTGCAGATGTCTCTATTATTTAATTTGTTCCCTTCTACGTGACTTTACCGAAAGAACCAAGAATATAGATCAACCTTGATAATTGTTTTTTTACCCTTCTATCTGGCAACAAAACTGACACCTTTTTTTACAAGGAGTCGTGTTTGCATAGACCACAATACCTGCAGTCATAATGCAAACCAAAAACACAACTCTGATAATGTATGCACTGTCCTTGAAGTTGATTGGTCCACACCCGAGAAAGCTTTCCATAGAGCCTAGTCTCACATGGGTTGGACCAGATGATGCCAAAAGGCGCACAACTCAAAGACAATGCACCATCAGAGTATGAGAGCTCGGGGTAAAATGCCCTCCCACACACACTGCACTTGAAGGGTT
>NW_026890891.1:127500-153425 GCF_015708825.2 Lethenteron reissneri
ACACACGAGGTGGCGGTGGGTGACCAGCACCACGCCCGGCCGCCTTCGTCTCCCTGGTGGCGATGTTCGCTACACACCGCACCAGCTACTCGCTTTGAGGCTGAGTCGACCTAGGGGAGGCCCAGGACAGGTTTAGATAATCGTCACTGGCGGTGTTGGCCGTGAGCCGGAATCGAACTCTGATCGCCGGGTTCATAGCGCTAACCGCTGCACCACCGCTCCCCACACCGCGAGAGACACACACGCGGAGACAGACACGGGGTGAGGTGTGCAAGAGACATCAAGTGTATTCACAGGTCACCACGGAACCCGCAGGGTTCAGGGAGTCACACCACACGCACGTGCCACCCACCGTGACGTCCCAACCCGTGCGCTCGACCCGTGTTCTTGCAACAGGCGAGTTTTCAGGCCCACACAGCGTACAGACGTTGCAATGCGGGCAACAAATCGTAATCGTCTATCTGTGTTTCTTTCCCTTGTGATGATGGGACTTTGCAGGATGAACGTTGAGGTTTATACGGGGCACGGGGTGACCAATACGGTCTGAGTTGGCCGCCGTGTGTGCGTGTGTGTCCCGGACCGTGGCGATGCCTGCTGCTGCTGCTGTATATGTGGAGTGTGCGTCTCTCTCTCTGTGGCTATGAGATGTTGACTACCTCGCCTGGTCTACAGGAGGTCGTGGGTTCCATCCCAACCCTGGCGATGCCTGCTGCTGCTGTATATGTGGAGTCTGCGTCTCTCTGTGGCTAAGAGATGTTGACTACCTTGCCTGGTCTACAGGAGGTCGTGGGTTCCATCCCAACCCTGGCGATGCCTGCTGCTGCTGTATATGTGGAGTCTGCGTCTCTCTGTGGCTAAGAGATGTTGACTACCTTGCCTGGTCTACAGGAGGTCATGGGTTCCATTCCAAACCCTGACGATGCCTGCTGCTGTATATGTGGAGTCTGCGTCTCTTTCTCTGTGGCTAAGAGATGTTGACTACCTCACCTGGTCTACAGGTCATGGGTTCCATCCCGGACCCTGGCGATGCCTGCTGCTGCTGCTGTATATGTGGAGTCTGTGTCTCTCTCTGTAGTTATGAGATGTTGACTACCTCGCCTGGTCTACAGGAGGTCGTGGGTTCCATCCCAACCCTGCTGCTGCTGCTGTATATGTGTCACCGGGTCCTCCGGGTTTTCCCCCTCCACATGTCGAGTTGACATCTGCACACGTTCAGATTGTTTGGCTGCTACTAGAAATGTTCACGTGATGATGATGGTTCTCCGTGTGTCTCTATGGATCTATACGAGTCCCTGGATGTCTGTGGGTCTGTGTGAGTCTCTCTGAGTATGGGTCTCTATGGGTGTCTATGGATCTCTGTGGGGTCTCTATGGGTGTCTATGGATCTCTGTGGGGTCTCTATGGGAGTGAGAAGGGGGAGGGGGAGTGAGAAGGGGGGGGGGGGAGAAGGGGGAGGGGGGGGGAGAAGGGGGAGGGGGCAGAATGGGGGGAGTTTGTTTGACGATGAAACACAACAAGCGAGGAATAGTTTCCAAACGTAGAACCAAAAATCTATTTTATATTTTTTTCTGTTCTAATACGTCCGTTGTGATGTGTTTGTAAACAAAACAAGCCAAACAAATACATTTGCGAATTTTTCATGTTTTGAGATGACAGATACTTGGTTTACGGCGAGGATTGATGTTATCCTAGATGGGTTTGTTTATAACACGCTTTTATTATTTAACAAATTCCGTCTGGAGTTGTGTCCTCTGAGCAGCCGCGCCGAGGGGCGGGGGGGGGGCAGGAGGGGGGAGGGGCGATGGGGGAAGGGGGGGCACGGGGGGCGGGGGGGGAAGGGGGGGCACGGGGGGGGAGGGGCAGGGGGGGAAGGGGGGGGGCACGGGGGGGGGGGGAGGGGCGGGGGGGGTGGCAGGAGGGGGAGGGGCGATGGGGGAGGGGGGCACGGGGAGGGGCATCTGGGACAGTGACATTTAATTAAAGCGTGGGGGGGGGGGGGGTTTGATTTAAAGTTTTCGTGACTGCAGGGATTCATCTTCTTGGTTCTTTAGGTAAAGTCCCTTCTACGTGACTTCACCGAAAGAGCCAAGAAGATGAAAGCGTGGGGGGTTTTTTAATATTTCTAAAAAAAAAATTGTTCACCCGGAAGCTGCACACCAAAGTGAACTTTGCCCCGGGAGGATCAGCAGGAGGAGCACGTGGACACAAGTTCACACCCAGCGTGACCACACACACACACACACCGCCACCTCGACCACGATGTCCACCCCTAGGAGGCTCACGTCCACCTTCTTGTGCCTCTCCCTGGCCACCCTGGTCGGCTTGGCCTCGGTACACGGCCAAGGAAACCCGCCGTCACTTGCACCCTTAGAGCAGTCCCAGGGGACAGACGCCCAGACCATGACCAGTCCAGCGATGGCCTCGTCCTCTCCTCCTCCGTCTTCCTCCTCCTTCTCGGCCTCCCCACCTGGACCCAGACCTCGCAGGAGGCCGCCCCCGTGCCTGGCGCCGAGCGGCGTGGGCCGCGTCTTCAAGCGCGTCAACGCGGCCGTGGCGAGCGTCGTCTTCCTCGTGGGGAGCGTCGGCAACGCGGCGCTGCTGCTCGTCGTCTACGGGGACAAGTCGATGATGCGCGACGAGGCCAGCGTCCTCATCGCCAGCCTTGCTCTCGGAGACCTCTTCTACATCGTCGTAGACATGCCCGTCAACGTGTACAAGGTGAGGAGGGGGAGGGGGGAGGACGCGCGCACGTGGTGCGGTATCAATAACAACTCGAGTTCTTAGTCACGTGCTGCTACCACGTGATGATTATGCAATTCGTGACAATATTGTCGGGTGTGAGAGGGGGGGTGACGGCAATAATAATGGCATTGAAGCCACCACGGGTTGCCTTACCCCAAACAAACAAGAATGTGGATCATTGTTTTTAATGAACATTGACACAACTCTCATTGACAGTCCTCTGTCAACCCACTTTGAGAAGGGTGTTGCCTGGATGAGGGCCCTCCCCATGCCGCGTCAGCCACGCGGCCTGCTTGACCACGCCTCGCCGTGCTGGCCAGGGACAGGTTGGGGCAGGACCAGTTCAGATGTCACTTGTCACTGATGTTGACCATCGCTGGGAATTGAACTCAACTCGCCGGTTCAATATTACTGTGCGGTAACCACTGCCGCCACTACTACCACTCCACCACGCACCTCGTGTGTGACTTGATAAGTAGCAAGCTTTAAAGCGTTGAATTATATAGACTGCTTCAACATTTCGTTTGCTTCCATATGGGTGATAAACAGATGGACAGAAAATCAGCAACAATTCCCTCTGATGTATCCAGAAAAGCCCCAAGGAGTTTCAAGACTCTGTAGAACGAGCATCCTGCTTGAGGATGTTTGGCCAATCTGTGTAGCTTCTGCACGTGATGGATTCCAGAGACCACTTTGTGGACTGCCCATCTCCAGGGCGCCTCGCAGCCCCAGTGGGTTGGGAGTTTGACGAATCTCTGCGTGATCCACCAATCCCGGCCTCCAGAGCACTGCCTCACAGGCGAACACCAGCGTGTCACCCCCCCCCCCCCCCCCAGCTACAGCATGCGACGGATGTACAACCATCGTAGAGGTCGCGTGTTTTATATTTGCGCGATCTAATCCCAAAAACAATCCCTTATGGATAATATTGGTCGCCAAAGTCTACGTGTGTGTGTACCTGTGTGTGTGTGTACCTGTGTACCTGTGTGTGTACCTGTGTGTGTGTGTACCTGTGTATGTGTACCTGTGCGTGTGTGTGTACCTGTGTGTGTACCTGTGTGTGCCTGTGTGTGTGTGTACCTGTGTGTACCTGTGTGTGTGTGTGTACCTGTGTGTGTACCTGTGTGTGTGTGTGTACCTGTGTGTGTGTGTACCTGTGTGGTGTGTGTACCTGTGTGTGTGTGGGTACCTGTGTGGTGTGTACCTGTGTGTGTGTGTGTACCTGTGTGTGTGTGTGTGTGTACCTGTGTGTGTGTGTGTACCTGTGTGTGTGTGTGTGTACCTGTGTGTGTGTGTACCTGTGTGTGTGTGTGTACCTGTGTGTGTGTGTACCTGTGTGTGTGTGTACCTGTGTGTGTGTACCTGTGTGTGTGTGTGTACCTGTGTGTGTGTACCTGTGTGTGTGTGTACCTGTGTGTGTGTACCTGTGTGTGTACCTGTGTGTGTGTACATGTGTGTGTGTACCTGTGTGTGTGTACCTGTGTGTGTGTGTACCTGTGTGTGTGTGTACCTGTGTGTGTGTACCTGTGTGTGTGTACCTGTGTGTGTGTGTGTACCTCTGTGTGTGTGTGTGTGTGTACCTGTGTGTGTGTGTACCTGTGTGTGTGTGTACAACACGCTCGCGTGTCTGCAGCCGATTAGCACGCTCGGCTATGTGTGGCGTGAAAGCGGTTTAACATACGTACGTACACTTGGATACTATATACACGTAACTATATATAGACTGTCATGGTTTTTTTTCACTTTGTTGTTCTAACGTTCTGACCCCGTGCCCCTACTGACATCTGTGAAAAAGAGCTTCATAGCTCATCGGATTCCTCCTCCAGTGTCAATACATATTCAGACTTTGTTATACAAGAGAATATTCGCAAAAGTTAATTGGCTAATATCCAGTTGTTATTCACTAACTTAGGAATATTCTGGCCAAAGTAAAGTGTAAAAACTGTTGTTATATAACAAATAGAAATGCATAGATGAAACGACGATGCCTCAATTACAAAAAAGAAATGTTTTACCCAGTGGCGGCTCCTGCAAAATCTCTCAGGGGGGGCAAATGTCTGGATGATTGATAAGGATAAGGTCCACCCATGCAATGGATAAATTAACAGCTTAAGCATGTAAAGGCAACTTCACTTCTTTAATATTAATGAAAAATAAAGTGACTCTTACAATACATCTTGTTTGTTTCTATACTCACTATTAAAACAAACCACTCAAGTTTATTTTATTAAAGATTCCACTAGGTGGCCACAAATTATATTGTTGGATGAAACGTGCTTGCGTATGATGACGTAAGCACGTATGATGACGTTAGCACGTATGATGACGTAAGCACGTATGATGACGTAAGCACGTTAGTGCGAGCCCTCCCGGAAGCCATAGAGAATGCATTGCAGCGCCCGCCGTTCGAAAAAAAACATCTTTGAATGTAAGTCTATGGGGCCACTCGGGGCGATTCTCAGCCGGAGTGAAATCGCCCAAAAAGAGGCGGTACTCCACAGAACGTGACATGACGCTGATTGGACTATATCCAGAGGCTGCAGTGACGGCTAGCGTGACTCTGTGGTTGAATGACATTGGTGGTGCGTCGCCCAATCGCCCTAATGAAGAAACCGCCCCTGGTTTTACCCCATGATGGTGAAGTCAACAGCGGTGTTGCGATGAGCAGACTCGCCACTGTCATGGGAATGTGGAATTGGCGCGTTGTTTACGTGACAAACCTTACTGGCTGTGTCGGGTGGTGGAGGGTTAGGACACAACATTTCTACTTACGCGACCTAACACAAAAAACCTTTGTTGTGATCATTAACTCGATTGACTTTTACCCCCCCCCCCAAAAAAAAGGCCTCTAAAAGTTCTGGAGACTTTTGTTGTTGAAGACGGAAGCTTGTGTTGCCTCCGAAACGTCGTGATTTCATTTATTTTTATTTTCTTTTTCACCTACGTGACTTTACCGAAAAACACCAAAGAGCATGGACCCTTGCAGTCACGAAAACTTCAAATCTAGAACTGTTGTTGTTGTTGTTGATTCTAGATTTGAAGCTTTCGTGACTGGCTGTGACGGTCCCACCTGATGACGGAGACTTGTGTTGCCTCCGAAACGTCGTGATTTTATTGTTTTATTTTTATTAATTTTTATTTCATTTTTTGCCTACATGGTGACTTTACCGAAAGAACTAAGAGTATAGTTGTTGTTGATGTTTGGGAGGACCCCAATTCATTTCCTCAATTCATTTCCAGAGAAAACCTGCGGGGTGCGTGCGGTGCGTTCTTATCTTCTCAGCTGCACGCCGAGAGCTGGCCATTCGGTGCCACCGTGTGCAAGACGGTGCCCTTCGTGCAGAAGGCCTCTCTGGGCATCAGCGCGCTGAGCCTGTGCGTGCTCAGCGGAGACAGGTGAGGAGAGACCCGGCCGCTCGCTGTTCCCGTTCACGGCTCAAATCTCGGAAGCGCTCAAAGCGCTTGTTGGCGTGAACTTTGTCTGGAGAGGCGTGTTCCTGAAGACATCGTGCTCACCGCGGAGAACTGTCACGACACGATTCCCAACGTCTTGTCTCTTCTCACAATTCAAGTTCCTAGACTCAACCCACCCGCGCCTGCAACATGGCTTCATCCCAGAGGTCGCAATAGCCACACTCCCTCCCGCATGGCCTTGTGGGAGCCTCGGTTACCGATAAAGTAATTTTATTTTAGTTGTTCTTCCAATTCCGTTCCGATGACGTACGTGTGCATGACATACGTGTGCATGACATACGTGTACGGAATCAGAAGAAAAATGTAAATGGGTTAACTACCTCGCCTGGTATACAGGAAGTCGTGGGTTTGATCTCGACCCTGACGCCTGCTGCTGCTGTATATTTCCAGTTTGCATATTCTCCCCGTGGTCGTGTGTATTTTTTCTCCGAGTCCTCTGGTTTTTCCCTCCAAATTAAGACAAAAAACATGCGTTTGATTATAAATGCTATTTGGCTGCTGCTCTAAATGTCCCCACGTGATCAGCTACTTCGTTGAGCTGTCGTTTGTGGCCAGGTCGTATACAGCTGAGTGGGCCTTGCCTGGTAACATACAAATAGAATAGGAACAGTCGTAGTACATCTCCAGAGTTTACATTCCTCCTCCTCCCTCCCTCCTCCCTTCTGCTCCTTCTGTTATAAGCAGCAGGCTACAACAGTATTTTAGATAATTAAGTGACGGTGTCATTCCTTGGGTGTCACCCAGAACCTCATTTCTCACTGAATATTGTCCGACTTCCTGGTAGACTGTTGTAGATGGCACCAGCGCCGTCTAGCAGCCACAGACATAGCGATCTGTATGATGGATGTGGTGAGCCGCTGTGCGTACACATTGTTTCAGGTTGCCAAACCGGACGGACGCGGCCGAAACTAATCCCCGCTTCCCAAACATGCGGCACGTGTCAACGTGTTGATCCAGCTCGCTCCTGCGAGCGAGACCCGTCCCGCTCACTCGCGAGTTCTCGCCTCGACAAACCAACCAGCACCAACTTGGCCGCCCCCTCCTCTGCTTCAGGACCCGAAGCGATCGCCCGTTTCCCGCTCACGGCCAACACCGGTGACGATTATTTGAACCGGTCCTGGGCCTTCCCTAGGTAGACTCGGCCTCAAATGAGGACGTGGTGCGGTGTGTAAACATCGCCACCGCGAGACAACAGCCTGTTACAGGCTACACGGGTGGGGGGGGGGGGTCATTGCCTTTATCTTTGGTGGCTGTGCAGGTGTAGTCGGTGTAGTAGGTTTATTAAACGGTTCACTCAGCACAGGCCAATGTATACAACACTCGCATGGGTATCGTCCCCTTCACCCGTCTAACAGGGAGATCCCACAATCTATGTCACAGCTAGCCTACTCCCAGGTCCTCCACTCGAGAGCTAGGGGAGGCTAGTGATCCAGCTCTGGCCAAGCTGGGATCACGGCACCTGAGTCACCAGACCGGCCACTTCACCCGTCTAACAGGGAGCTCCCACTGTCTCTAACCCGGCTAGCCTACTCCCAGGTCCTCCACTACAGGGCTAGGGGAGGCTAGCTGATCCAGCTCTGGCCAAGCTGGGATCACGGCACCCTGAGTCCCCAGACCGGCTCTTACAAGAACAATCGGCTCTGGGCTCTGGGGGCCACGCCACTGGCTTGCCCTGGTTGCTCCTTAGAAGCACGGCGAGCCAGGGGAGTCCCAGGGCCTATCTAGCCGGTCTTCTCTCTTCTCTGGTTTAAGCTAAACACTGAACCCCGAGCCCACCGGCTCACCGCCTTATATAGCAACTCCCCCCCAAGGGGTGGTGCCGTGGGGGATCACAGCGCCATTACAGCCCCCAGGGCTAAACCGATGCGGACGTGGATGTAAGCATCTTCCGCGTGCATGCACAAGCACCCCCGGTGTGTTTGTTCGCCCTCCCGTGACCCCTCTACGCAGGTACCGTGCGGTCGCGCACTGGGACCGCCTCCAGTGCGTGGGCCTCTCCCTGCTCACGGCGCTTAAAGTCCTGGCCATCTGGACGCTGTCGCTGGTGCTGGCGGTGCCCGAGCTCCTGGCCTTCGACACGCTGTCCTGGGAATACCGCAACCGGACGCTCGACACGTGCATGGTCATCCCGCAGACGAGCTTCGTGGAGGTGCGACACGGCGCGTCAAGAACGTGGCAACCACCGGCGTCGCCGTAACCGTGGGGGGGGGGGGGGGCGGGGTGGTTTCGCAAACTCCGGTCGGCACAAACGGGGATGTGAATCGTCACCGAATGTTTTTTGTCCGGGTTGCTGTACTCGTACCCGGCCGCACCAGGGTCGCAAATGGGTACCCGTACCCGTATCCAGTCGTACCCGTACCCAGCCGGGTATGGGTAGGGTACGGGTATCGGGTACCCGATTGCGACCTCTGGGATGAAGCCACGTTGCAGGCTCGGGTGGGTTGATTCTAGGAACTTGAATTGTGAGAAGAGACAAGACGTTGGGAAATGAGTAACAAACGGTTACTCACCAGTGACTCACGGCCTACCCGTACCCGGCCGCACCAGGGTACGGGTAGTCGGGTATCGGGTACCCGATTGCGACCTCTGACACACAGTCTGTCTTTCAGTCACTCACAGAGACAGGCAGCTAATTAGATACTCCACCAACCCTGTGCTCGGCTATCCCACGAGGAGATTTGTCGCCCCGCCTGACTCTGACGAAACCTCTTGTCTGGGCCCTCGCAGTTTTACGCCAAAGCCAAGGACTGGTGGCTGTTCGGCTTCTACTTCTGCATGCCGCTGGCCTGCGCGGCGGTCTTCTACACGCTCACGACCGTCGAGATGCTTGGGATGAAGAAGCGAAACCTTGGCAGCGCCATCGACGAGCACCTCAAGCAGGTGTCGAACCTCGGGACCTCCCTCCGGTACCGCCGGCCCCATCGGCTGGAGGCCGAACGGCTCCCCGTGGTTGTGCGGTTACGTAACCGATTTGCGGTGGCGGGCAGGAGGGGAGGGAGGGGTCCGTGACGTTCGCTCTCCGACTTTGTCACTGAACGATTCGTGAAACTGCGAGATGTTGATTCGACGGATGTTTGCGTGTGTTTGCGTGTGTGTGTATGTGCGTGTGTGTGTGCGTGTGTGTGTGTGCGTGTGTATGTGCGTGTGTGTGTACGTGTGTGTGTGCGTGTGTGTGTGTGTGTACGTGTCTGTGTGCGTGCGTGTGTGTGTGCGTGTGTGTGTACGTGTGTGTGTGCGTGTGTGTGTGTGCGTACGTGTGTGTGTGCATGTGTGTGTGTGTGTACGTGCGTGTGTGCGTGCGTGTGTGTGTGTGTGTGGCGTGTGTGTGTACGTGTGTGTGTGCGTGCGCGTGTGTGCGTGCGTGTGTGTACACACAGCAACGGGAGGCAGGCAAGGCGGTGTTCTGCCTGGCGGTGGTGTTTGCGCTGTGCTGGCTGCCGCTGCATCTCAGCCGCATCCTCAAGAGAACCGTCTACGACGAGATGGACCCCAACCGCTGCGAGCTGCTCAGGTGGGGGGGGCACCCCCGAACCGTCCCCCCCCCCCCCCCTCTCTCCCTCTCTACTCGTGCCCTCCTCGTCCCATGGGAGAATGAAGAGTCAATTGTATCGTCTTCGCGTGAATCAGAGGTCGCAAACGGGTTTTGATTCCTTACCCGTACCCATACCCGGCCGCACCAGGGTCGCAAACGGGTACCCGTACCCTACCACGTACCCGTACCCTACCCGTACCCGTACCCTACCCAGACCCTACCCGTACCCAGACCCTACCCGTACCCTACCCGTACCTTACCTGTACCCTACCCGTACCCTACCCGTACCCTACCCGTACCCTACCCGTACCCGGCCGGGTACGGGTAGGGTACGGGTATCGGGTACCCGATTGCGACCTCTGGGATGAAGCCACGTTGCAGGCGCGGGTGGGTTGATTCTAGGAACTTGAATTATGAGAAGAGACAAGTCATTGGGAAATGAGTGACACACGGTGACTCACCAGTGACTCACGGTCTACCCGTACCCGTACCCGGCCGCACCAGGGTCGCAAACGGGTACCCGTACCCGGCCGGGTACGGGTAGCCGGGTATCGGGTAGGGTACGGGTATCGGGTACCTGGTTGCGACCTCTGGCGTGAATATCGCAGCAGCAGCAGCAGTGATAATACCAATCGCAACCACCACGCCCTGCGCGTGGAACTTCTTTGGCACCGTACGTAGCCGAGCGCGCTCACCGCAGGTGCGGGGGAAGGACGACGAACTGAACGCGAAGTGTTCTTTGCGAAGAGGCGTCGTTCTCAATATACTTTGCAAACGACGCCCTTGGCAATAGAATACACTCAGCGAGTGTCAAGAGTGGGGTTTGTTTTAGGAGCGTCCTGCTCTGTCATGTTTCACCAATGCCAATGCCCCCCACCCCCCCCCCACTCCATCCAGCCCCGCGTTTCCTCCAGGGCGTTGTTGTGAACGTCCGACGCACCCGCTACACCCCCCCCCCCCCCCCCCGGTGGCTTGCTTCTCACACGGCCCCCTTAACGCGAACAACGGCACGTGGCCGGTGAACGAGCGCAGCTGGATCGCGTCACGGATCGTGTCACGGATCGTGTCATGCGAGCGGCGTGGTAAACGAGGGGGGGTGGATGGGACCCCCCACAAAACATCGCAGCTCAACAGCGTGGGGAGGCGGGGGGGGGGCGTCTCGCCGGACCGAGGACACTTTGCACTCATTGGCGTTGTTTGCTGTTGCGACGTTCTGTCGCGCCCCTACGGGACAGCTGCGGGGAGAGAGCTTCGTAGCTCATCGGATTCCTCCTCCAAGTCCAAATCAATATTGAGATTCTGATCCGATTGCGATCAACGCTTCACCGGCGTGTCGTTGTCACGCCGCTCGGAGCGTGGCCGTGTTCGTCGCGGTTGGGCTACGGGCTGGGTTCTGTGCGTGGCCCCGATGCAATGTGAAGGTCTCCTGGCTCCTGATTCACAACGGGTGTGTGCTCTGCCGCCATCACCACCACCGCCCCCTGCAGCTTCCTGCTCGTGCTGAATTACATCGGCATGAACCTGGCGACCCTCAACTCGTGCGTCAACCCCGTCGCCCTCTACGTCGTCAGCGCAAAGTTCAGGAACCGCTTCAAGGTGCGTTTGGTGGCGTCGGCCACGTTTCTGTCGTCACGTTTAGATCATGGGGGGGGGTGCTTCTCAATCGCCGGCGCTCGGGAACCACGACAACAACAACAACATCAACAACAACAACAATCACCGCTGGTGCACAGGTCTGACGATCGCGTCGCACGTTCGCGTGACGAATTCCAACTGATACGGGTCTCGTGAATTGATGCGTATCTACTACGTGTTTGTATGCAAGTATGTATGTTTGCATGTGTGTACGTGAGTGGGTGTGTGTTAAGGGGAGCGGTGGTGTAGCGGTTAGTGTTAACCAGAGGTGCGGGGTAAGGACAACAAACTAAGCACAAAAAGCAGTTCTAAAGAAATGAGTTGTCAACGTGGATAATTTAAAAGTGCGTAGCTCCAGTGGCTTCCTATTATCGGAAGAGCGTTGCAGACGGCCGCAGAAGCGCGTCTGAAAGCGCCGCGCGATGCGGTGATCCCCACCGCCGCCTGTGTTCGATGGCGAGCAGTCAGAAGCCACCGCTGCCGCTGCTGCTGCTGCTGCCGCCGCTGCTGCTGCTGCTGCTGTGAGGATGATGAGCGGAGTTGGCGCGATGGGTTGACGCTCACTTGACGAGATCGGCGAAGGTGTCGCGGTTCATGTGTGGCGAGCGCTTTGCGTGCGGCGAGAGCGAATTTGACGTCGCTCGTCGCAGTGCCGACCCTCCTCGCTCCAACTCTCTCTCCTCCTCCTCGTCGTCGCCGCCGTGCACAGTCCTGCCTGTGCTGCTGCTGGGCGACAAGCAGACGGCGCTCCAGCAGAAGGCCGTGGCGGCGCCGGGCAGCCCGCTCGGCCGCAGCAACTCCCGCTCCAGCAACAGGTTCATCGTCACTTGAGCTGAGCTGGCCCCCCCCCCCCCCCCCGCGGGATGTGGATGGAGGGGAGGTGGGAGAAGAGTTGCCGGGGGGGGGGTGGGGGAACGGGGGCCGAAGTGAACTAGACAGCCGTGGCCACGTGGGCCAGGCGACCGGCTTGGCTGGAGGACGGTGAAAGCAAACGACGCGAGCGGCTTAGCGAGGCAATCGCGGTCGGTCGCGTGACGTGCGCTTGCACGGCTTGGTGCGACAGACAGCCAGAGAGAGGGAGCAGAGATGATGGGGTGGAGGTGTTTAAGCACTCGCTCGAGCGGAACGAGCGCGTGCCGCCATCTCGCCTAGCTGGGCTGCTTCTCCACGGCCTGGGGGGTCCCCCCTCGCTCGCTCACCCCCCTCCCTGTCTCCACCCCCCACCCCCCACCCCCACCCGGGTCTCTCTTGCTTAGACGTCGACGTCGCAGCAACACGGCAGGGGGAGCGCTCGCTCGCCAACTGTTGATGCGACTTCATTTTATTTGTTGGCCTCCTTGATGCTTTCACTTGTCCAACTTTGGCTGTCCCTTGGCACGATCAAGCGCAGCGTACGGACGTTGACAGGATGTCGCTGGCTGGGTTCTGGCCGGCGCCGGTCTCTTTTGCAAAGTAGTCGAAAGAGCCGAAGAACCGGGGTAATGTTGCAGTGGTGGGACTTTACTTCCGTTAGCTACGTACATACAGTTGCAATCATACGTGTGTGTCACGTTTTGTCATATAGCATCAATGGGCAGAGTTGCTTTCAAGAGGCACACAAAAAATATTGTACGTTCAAATAAACAACGTCTACGCAACATGTCTGTGAATACATGTAAATAGACATTTACTGATGGATGCGCCTGTGTGTGTGTGTTCAAACATGCCGCACACGTACACGTGGAGCAACAGCGGTGTTTTTAAATCCTTTATATTAAGTTCGCGTGCTTGCGTGCTTGCTTGCTTGCTTACGACCGTGCAAACCTTTCGGTCGTTTTTTAACCCACTTCCCGTGATCCAATCGAGCTAACATTTTGCACACAGACTCGTTGTGCGTGACAATTAATGTTCGTGAAATTTTTTTTCCAAAATTTTACACTGTTTAGGGAAAACAAATTAAATATTTAATTACCAATTGCTTAATACTGGCAGACAATCAGCTGACCCATAGGTGGCAGCCATCTCAAGCCAGAGGACGAGAGGACTCTAGCCGCCACGCATATAAAGGATTTATAGTGAAAACGTTTTTTAGGGTTAATTTTTTTAATATCGAGGTGTCGAGAGAGGGCCACACATGTGAAGGCTTACGCAGCGAGAAAGAGCGAAAGCATCGGGGTTAAGAAGAGAAGAGTGACAGAGTTAGAGAGATCGTGCAGGGGAGGAAGGGAAAAACGACGTAGAACAAGAGACGGAAGAAGACAGAACAAAAGAGCTCATTCTCATGAGAGCAGATGAACAGATTATCTTAATAAGTATAACCCTAAAAACAAAGTTTTTCACTCTAAAATCCTTTATATGCGTGGCGGCTCGAGTCCTCTCGTCCTCTGGCTTGAGATGGCTGCCACCTATGGGTCAGATATTGTCTGCCACCATTAAGCAATTGGTAATTAAATATTTAAAAGAAATTGCCTAAACAGTGTAAAAATGTAAAACAAAAAATTTCACGAAAATTGTCACGCACAACGAGTCTGTGTGCAAAATGTCAGCTCTATTGGATCACGGGAAGTGTGTTAAAAAACGACCGAAAGAGTTGCACGGTCCGTAAGCAAGCAAGCAAGCGAACTTAATATAAAGGATTTAAAAAATAGCTTATTCTCATGAGAGCAGATGAACAGATTATCTTAATAAGAAAGCAGTGGTTGTGTGTGTGCTGTGCGTGGTGGTGGTGGTGGTGGTGGTTCCCCAGCTGTCCGCGTGAAAGCGAGAGAGATGAGGAGGGAGAGGGAGGGAGATGGGGCCACGGGACAGACAGACGGGCAGGTGGGGAGCTTTCCGAGGGTCGATAAGTCACGTGACCTGACGGCTGGACGGGCTGTCACGTGACCCTCAGCAAGAAACTCAGGATCAGGCCTGTCCCTAATGTACACTTGCAATTACAAACATCACACACACAACAACAACAGTCATTCGCCACTAAGTGGCGGAGACGTCACCACGACGCTTGTGCCAGGCCAAGTGCACCTTGAGGCCACGTGAAGTGTCGAACGCCCGCTGGCAGGAGGTCACGGGGCAGACCCAGCAGGTGCCACGGGTCGACTGACTGAGACGAGTGGCTGATGCACCATCTGTGCCCCCTACTGTGCCAACTTGCTGTGCTTTAGCCACCCGCGCTCCGCTCGTTGTGAGCGTCGCTCCTCCGCCCTCCGTTGTTGTTGGAGGGCGACTGCCTCCAACTGCCCAGTAGCGTCCTTCACGAGCCTCCTCCACTGAGGCCGATCTTGACAACCGCTGGTACCAGTCATCGCAAGTCCACTCAGCTCCACGTCCTCCTGTACCACATCACTCCATCTCTTCTCTAGCCCATGCCGCGCCCGTCTAGCCCCTCGATCCGGCCGAACAAAAGCTGTTTAGGCATGCGGTGGCTGGGCATGCGGGCTACATGACCCAGCCAACGCAGCCTTGCCTGCCGGAGGAGCTCACTGATGGGACTTTGCCCAGATCTTTCAAGGACTGTGAGCTCCTCACACAATCCAGCCTGGTTAAACCCAGGATGGATCGTAGGCAGGCCAGCCTAAATGTTTCCAACCGGCGAAGATGCTCCACTAGGGGGTCCACGTTTCGCAAGCGTAGAGAAGGGAGGGAATGACCGTGGCTGAGAAGACCTGAAGCTTCGTGCGGAGCGACAGACCAGGTAGCTTCCACACAGCGTTGCCGCACCCGATGAAAAGATATTGCCGCTCGACTGATTCGGAGTGAGACCATCTGCTGATAAACTGGAGCCGGTCATAAGCAACGCTGCCCAGGTATGGGAAACTCTCCACTCTCTCCACAACTGCCCCATCACCAATTGGGAGTTGTGGGGGTGGGAGTGTCCGATGGTACAAAATACCCAGGCAGATGTTTCGTTTGGTGGGGCTGATGGTAAGGCCCCACCTCTTAGTGGCACGCTCCAGTCTCAGCAGCAGCGTCTCCAACTCCTCTTCTGAATGAGCAGCTATTACCAAATCATCGGCATACATAACATGGTTGACCAATAGGGAGCCATCCCTTGATCGCACCCGGGCGGTCGATCAGCCTCCCATTATATCTGTACCAAATGGAAATTCCCCCCGGTACAGCTATGGAAGGCTTCACGAACTACGCGGTCAAAATAGATGTTAAATAATGTGGGAGCCAGAGGACATCCCTGTCGCACCCCAAGGTGTACAGGGAAAGGCTCCGACTCCCGGCCACGTAGTTTTACCCGGGCCCGCTCACCATCATGAAGGTCCTTAATGATCGTGAGCAGAGGGTCAGGGACTCCGAAAGCACGAAGAACAACCCAGAGCCCAGTCCTACTGATGGTATCATAGGCCTTGACCAGGTCAATAAAGCAGAGATGTAGGTCTTGTTGGAATTCCCTACACCTCTGCTGTAGCAGACGGACAGAAAATATGGCATCTGTGCAGGACCGCCCTTTCCTGAAACCGCATTGGGGCTCCGCAAGCCTCTCCTCAGCGTGCCTAGCAAGTAATCCTTGCCAGGACCTTACCCGGCACACTGAGGAGTGAGATGCCCCTGTAGTTGTTACAGTCGGTACGGTCCCCCCTTCTTAAAGAGGGGGACCACCAGGGCATCCTTCCAGTCCTGCGGAACCCGTCCAGTGGTCCAGACTGTTGTTATGATGTCATATAGGGCAGTCTGTGCACAAACGCCACCCTCCCTCAGCATTTCGCTTGGGAGATCATCTCTGCCCGATGCCTTCCCTGGTCTCAGACTCCGGATCGCCCTCAGTACTTCCTCAACAGCTGGCACCTCAGCCAGCCACTCACAGGGGGTGACCTCTTCAATATTTGAGGCAACCGCAGCCTCAGCAGGGTTATCACCACTTTGTGCCATGATGTTTTCCTGGCTGAGAGAATTTCCCTCCCCAGACCTCACAGAAATGCTCAGCAAAATCTGCAAACCTGTTCCTGGGGGTCGGAGATGGATCACCGTTTTTCCTCTAATGATGGTAATAGGTGTGGCGCTGCAGGTTACTTTTTGATGGAGTTAAATAGTGATTTGTGATCACGGGCCACTGAGGCAGACTCCATCTCCTCAGCAACCCCGCGACCACCACCCATCCTTACAGCGCCTTACGGCTCTCCGAACTTCCGAGCGAAGGCTGCGGTAAACTCCTCATTCTCTGACGTGGGATGCTATAGGCGATGAGAGTGGGCCTGACGCTTTTTCCCAATTACCTGAACACCTCCTCTGTCAGCCAGGGTTTCTGGGGAGGTCTGGACCGCGTACCCAAAGCAGCCATTGCAGCTGCATGAGTCACAGTCTTAAACCTCGCCCATTTCCCTCGACATCAGGTGAGTGGGGGACGATGCCAACCCCAGCTGCAAGCGATGATGAAATTCTCGCTTGCAACTTTCATCAGCTAACTGAGACCAGGCCACTTTTGGTTGGAATGGGATCCTGGGTGTACACCCACCACCGGAGTGGAAGAAAGGCAGGCGCATCTTACAGATGACTAGTCGATGGTCAGAGGACAGATCAGCTCCACGGTAGGTCCTGGTGTCAAGGACATGGGTTCGCATCCGCTGGTCCGTCACTATGTAGTCCAGCAGATGTTCTTGCTTGGACCCGGCATGTATCCATGATGTTGTGGGGATGCGCCGATGCCGGAAGAGCGTGTTGGTAATTACAAGCCCATGGGCTGCACAAAAATCTAGCAGCCTCCTACCGTTATTATTGAGCTGATCTGGCCCATGCCTTCCAATCACTCCAGACCAGGTACCAGCATCATGACCAACTCGGGCATTGAAGTTCACCCACAAGATGACTCTGTCCCGAGTGGCCACTTTAGCCAGCACCTGTGACAGGAGGTCATAGAAAGAGTCTGACTCATCGCTTGCCTGCATCCCTCACGATTTCGTCTTCGGTGGGGCATAAGTTAACCACGACCACCACTCCTCGCCTCTGGTTGTGGGGAGCGAGCCCAAAGTATCCTGGGGCTTACAGCTTCCCACACCTCACCGCCACGCTCCCACGCCCCCTTCATTCTTTTGTTCAGAAGAGCCCACACCCTGTTGTTTGGCAGTCTCCTGCCCCGAGTAGAGGACTGTCCAACCCCTCATGGTGGCAGGAGCCAGAACCGGTCCACCCGGACCTCCTGAATGCCACAGAGATCCAGGCGGTACCGGTCCAGCTCCCGACAGAGGAGTGGCAGCCTCTCCTCCGCAGTGAGCGTTCGAACATTCCACGTGGCCATCCGCAATGGTTTTTGTTGTTTCTGGAGGAGCCCCGAGGTGAAATTCAATCTCCTGGCTCCGCCAAATGGGGTTTGGCCAGGAGACGTCATAAAAGCCTGACCCCCCCCGGGGCCTCCGGCACAAGCTTTTTGTTACAGGTTTATGTTTAATTCGTGGTTTAGTGGTGGTTAATTGAAGGTGGAGGGGTTACCAGCCCCTCACACCCGTCCAGAGCCCCCGTTTAGCCACTAGTGGTGGTCACAGACGCCATGAGGGGAGAGGCCAATGGGCATTGGACTTCCCCCCACAGCACTGGCCCACGACAGTGTTGCCCGTCCGGCACCGCGAGGAGGTAGGAGGTTGTTTTGCCGGACCTTACACACACACACATGGACACACACCCACGATAGTCTATTTCCATGTTATCTCAACGTAAATCGATTCCAATAGCTTAATCAACTATAAATCGATTCCCATGTTATCCCAATAGAAATCGACTCTATAAATCCACTACAAGAATCGATTCCTAATGTTATCCCATTAAGAATCGACGCAAGTGGAGTTAATCGAACCGGGAATCGAATTTCTCTGCACCACGTGACTTGAGAAACTGAAACACGTGGGTCCCAGGTGGGTGTCATGGCGGTGCGAGAACTCTTCTCGAGACTTGGCCTACTCTTCCTCTCCCTCCTCGTCACGTGCACACGCGGTGAGCACAGCCAGAGGTGGTCGATACATCGGGTACCAGGTTGTGGTGGACGTGGGGAGCGGTGGTGCAGTGGTTAGCGCACTGTGTGTGTGTGGGGAGTGGTGGCACAGTGGTTAGCGCACTGTGTGTGGGGGGAGCGGTGGTGCAGTGGTTAGCGCACTGTGTGTGTGTGTGTGGGGAGTGGTGGTACAGTGGTTAGCGCACTGTGTGTGTGGGGGAGTGGTGGTACAGTGGTTAGCGCACTGTGTGTGGGGGTGGGAGTGGTGGTGCAGTGGTTAGCGCACTGTGTGTGTGTGGGGAGCGGTGGTGCAGTGGTTAGCGCACTGTGTGTGGGGGGAGCGGTGGTGCAGTGGTTAGCGCACTGTGTGTGTGTGGGGAGTAGTGGTACAGTGGTTAGCGCAGTGTGTGTGTGGGGAGCGGTGGTGCAGTGGTTAGCGCAGTGTGTGTGTGAGTGGGGAGTGGTGGTGCAGTGGTTAGCGCACTTTGTGTGGGGAGTGGTGGTGCAGTGGTTAGCGCACTGTGTGTGTGAGTGGGGAGTGGTGGTGCAGTGGTTAGCGCACTTTGTGTGGGAGTGGTGGTGCAGTGGTTAGCGCACTGTGTGTGTGTGGGAGCGGTGGGGCAGTGGTTAGCACACTGTGTGTGTGGGGGGGGAGCGGTGGTGCAGTGGTTAGCGCACTGTGTGTGTGTGGGGAGCGGTGGTGCAGTGGTTAGCGCACTTTGTGTGTGTGTGGGGAGCGGTGGTGCAGTGGTTAGTGCACTTTGTGTGTGTGTGGGGAGTGGTGGTGCAGTGGTTAGCGCACTGTGTTTGTGAGTGGGGAGTGGTGGTGCAGTGGTTAGCGCAGTGTGGGGAGCGGTGGTGCAGTGGTTAGCACAGTGTGTGGGGAGCGGTGGTGCAGTGGTTAGCACACTGTGTGTGTGTGTGTGGGGAGCGGTGGTGCAGTGGTTAGCGCACTGTGTGTGTGTGTGGGGAGCGGTGGTGCAGTGGTTAGCGCACTGTGTGTGTGTGAGTGGGGAGCGGTGGTGCAGTGGTTAGTGCACTTTGTGTGTGTGTGGGGAGTGGTGGTGCAGTGGTTAGCGCACTGTGTTTGTGAGTGGGGAGTGGTGGTGCAGTGGTTAGCGCAGTGTGGGGAGCGGTGGTGCAGTGGTTAGCACAGTGTGTGGGGAGCGGTGGTGCAGTGGTTAGCACACTGTGGTGTGTGTGTGTGGGGAGCGGTGGTGCAGTGGTTAGCGCAGTGTGTGTGTGGGGAGCGGTGGTGCAGTGGTTAGCGCACTGTGTGTGTGAGTGGGGAGCGGTGGTGCAGTGGTTAGCGCACTGTGTGTGTGTGGAGTGGTGGTGCAGTGGTTAGCGCACTGTGTGTGTGTGGGGGGGGAGTGGTGGTGCAGTGGTTAGCGCACTGTGTGGGGGTGGGAGTGGTGGTGCAGTGGTTAGCGCACTGTGTGTGTGTGAGTGGGGAGCGGTGGTGCAGTGGTTAGCGCACTGTGTGTGTGTGGGGAGTGGTGGTGCAGTGGTTAGCGCACTGTGTGTGTGTGTGGGGAGCGGTGGTGCAGTGGTTAGCGCACTGTGTGTGTGGGGAGCGGTGGTGCAGTGGTTAGTGCACTGTGTGTGTGAGTGGTGGTGCAGTGGTTAGCGCACTGTGTGTGTGTTGGGAGCAGTGGTGCAGTGGTTAGTGCTCTGTATGTGTGTGTGGGGAGCGGTGGTGCAGTGGTTAGCGCACTGTATGTGTGTGTGTGGGAGTGGTGGTGCAGTGGTTAGCGCACTGTGTGTGTGAGTGGTGGTGCAGTGGTTAGCGCACTGTGTGTGTGTGTGTGTTGGGAGCGGTGGTGCAGTGGTTAGCGCACTGTATGTGTGTGTGTGGGGAGCGGTGGTGCAGTGGTTAGCACACTGTATGTGTGTGTGGGGAGTGGTGGTGCAGTGGTTAGCGCACTGTGTGTGGGGAGTGGTGGGGCAGTGGTTAGCGCAGTGTGGGGAGCGGTGGTGCAGTGGTTAGCGCACACCGAGTGCCGTTTTCCCATCTCCCCAGCTGCGACTCCCCCTCTGAATGTCCGCGTGGAGTCTCGCGACCTGCTGACGCAACTCCGCTGGGACCACGACGCTGAAGTGGACGTCGCCACCAGCAGCAGCTCAAAGCTCCTGGACGTTACCTACAGGGTGGACAGCAAACTGTGAGATGCTCGCTCACTCATCCACTCGCTCACTCACTCACTCACCCACTCGCTCACCCACTCACCCACTCGCTCACCCATCCACTCACTCATCCACTCGCTCAACCACTCACTCAACCACCCATCCACTCACCCACCCACCCACTCACCCACCCACTCACTCACTCACCCACCCACTCACTCACTCACCCACCCACTCACTCACCCACCCACCCACTCACCCACCACCCACCCACCCACTCACTCACTCACTCACCCACCCACCCACCCACTCACCCACCCACCCACCCACTCACTCACCCACCCACCCACTCACCCACCCACCCACTCACCCACCCACCACCCACTCACTCACCACCCACCCACTCACTCACTCACCACCCACCCACCCACTCACCCACTCACCCACCCACTCCTCACCACCACCTCCTCCTCCCCGTGTCTCTGTCTGTGCAGCTATGCACGAGCCCACTGGCGGACCGTCTGCGCTGCCACCACAGAGACACGGTGCGATGTCTCCTCAGCGCTGCGACATCCTGGCGACCGCTATCAACTTCGCGTCAGATCCACCGTCTTATCACCACCAACACCACCATCACCACCATCACCACCATCACCACCATCATCACCACCACCATCACCACCATCATCGTCACCCTGGGTCGTGGTTGAGGTGTTACCCTTGAAGACAAGTGAGTGGCATTGTCTATGTCTCTGTGTGTGTCTCTGTGTCTGTGTGTGAGTGTCTCACTCTCTGTGTCTCTGTGTGAGTTTCTCTGTGTGAGTGTCTCTGTGTGTGAGTGTCTCTGTGTGTGAGTGTCTCTGTGTGTGTCTCTGTGTCTGTGTGTGAGTGTCTCACTCTCTGTGTCTCTGTGTGAGTTTCTCTGTGTGAGTTTATCTGTGTGAGTGTCTCTGTGTGTGAGTGTCTGTGTGTGAGTGTCTCTGTGTGTGTCTCTGTGTCTGTGTGTGAGTATCTCACTCTCTGTGTCTCTGTGTGAGTTTCTCTGTGAGTGTCTCTGTGTGTGAGTGTCTCTGTGTGTGAGTGTCTCTGTGTGTGTCTCTGTGTCTGTGTGTGAGTGTCTCACTCTCTGTGTCTCTGTGTGAGTTTCTCTGTGTGAGTGTCTCTGTGTGTGAGTGTCTCTGTGTGTGAGTGTCTCTGTGTGTGTCTCTGTGTCTGTGTGTGAGTGTCTCACTCTCTGTGTCTCTGTGTGAGTTTCTCTGTGTGAGTGTCTCTGTGTGTGAGTGTCTCTGTGTGTGAGTGTCTCTGTGTGTGTCTCTGTGTCTGTGTGAGTGTCTCACTCTCTGTGTCTCTGTGTGAGTTTATCTGTGTGAGTGTCTCTGTGTGTGAGTGTCTCTGTGTGTGAGTGTCTCTGTGTGTGTCTCTGTGTCTGTGTGTGAGTGTCTCACTCTCTGTGTCTCTGTGTGAGTTTCTCTGTGTGAGTGTCTCTGTGTGTGAGTGTCTCTGTGTGCGTGTGTGTCTCTGTGTGTGTGTCTCTGTGTGTGTGTCTCTGTGTGTGTGTGTCTGTGTGTGAGTGTCTCTGTGTGTCTCTGTCTGTGTGTGTCTCTGTGTGTCTCTGTGTGTGTCTCTGTGTGTGAGTGTCTCTTTGTGTGAGTGTCTCTGTGTGTGTCTGTGTGTGTGTCTGTGTGAGTGTGTCTCTCGTGTGTGTGTCTGTGTGTGAGTGTCTCTCTGTGTGTGTGTCTGTGTGTGAGTGTCTCTTTGTGTGTGTGTCTGTGTGTGTGTCTCTGTGTGTGTCTCTTTGTGTGAGTGTCTTTGTGTGTCTGTGTGTGTGTGTCTGTGTGAGTGTGTCTCTCTGTGTGTGAGTGTCTCTTTGTGTGAGTGTCTCTGTGTGTGTGTCCCTGTGTGTGTCTGTGTGTGTGTCTCTGTGTGTGTGTATGTGTGTGTTGTGTGAGTGTCTCTGTGTGTGTCTCTGTGTGTCTCTGTGTGTGAGTGTCTGTGTGTGTGTCTGGTGTGTGTCTCTGTGTGTGTGTGTCTGTGTGAGTGTCTCTGTGTGTGTCTGTGTGTGAGTGTCTCTGTGTGTGTGTGTGTCTGTGTGTGTGTCTGTGTGTGTGTCTGTGTGTGTGTCTGGTGTGTGTCTGTGTGTGTGTGTGTCTCAGCCGTGCTGAGTGCTCCGACTGTCACCTTGATGCTCCACAAGGATGCGACGCTGGAGGAGGGTGGTGAGGAGGGTGGTGAGGAGGGTGGTGAGGAGGGTGGTGAGGAGGGTGGTGAGGAGGGTGGTGACGAGGGTGGTGACGAGGAGGAGGAGTGTGGTAGTGAGCGTGAGGACTACAAACATGACGACAAAGATGGCTACGAGAATGACGACGACGATGACGGTGATGGCGGCGATGACGGTGATGGCGGTGGCGACGAGGGAGAGCGGTGGGAGCTGTCCGTGCGGGTCTCCATGAGGAGCGAGTGGAAGAGGAGGATGGCGCAGAGTGACGTGCTGTACCATCTACAAGCCGAGGTCTCCACAAGGAGGGGTGTGACTAGCACGGTGAGAGTGGGTGGGTGGGTGTGTGGGTGGGTGGGTGGGTGAGTGGGTGTGTGGGTGGGTGAGTGGGTGGGTGGGTGGGTGAGTGGGTGGGTGGGTGGGTGAGTGGGTGGGTGGGTGAGTGGGTGGGTGAGTGGGTGGGTGAGTGGGTGTGTGGGTGGGTGAGTGGGTGTGTGGGGGGTGTGTGTGTGTGAGTGGGTGGGTGGGTGAGTGGGTGGGTGGGTGAGTGGGTGGGTGGGTGAGTGGGTGGGTGAGTGGGTGTGTGGGTGGGTGAGTGGGTGAGTGGGTGTGTGGGTAGGTGAGTGGGTGGGGTGGGTGTGTGTGTGTGTGAGTGGGTGGGTGAGTGGGTGGGGGGTGGGTGGGTGAGTGGGTGGGTGGGGGTGTGAGTGGTGGGTGGGTGGGTGAGTGGGTGGGTGAGGGGTGGGTGAGTGGGTGAGGGGGTGAGTGGGTGGGGTGGGTGGTGAGTGGGTGGGTGGGTGGGTGTGTGGGGGGTGGGTGTGAGTGGGTGGGTGGATGAGTGGGTGGGTTGGTGAGTGGGTGGGTGAGTGAGTGGGTGAGTGGGTGGATGAGTGAGTGGTGGGTGGGTGGGTGGGTGAGTGGGTGAGTGGGTGGGTTGGTGAGTGGGTGGGGGGTGGGTGGGTTGGTGAGTGGGTGGGTGGGTGGGTGAGTGAGTGGGTAGGTGGGTGGGTGAGTGGGTGGGCGGGTGGGTGGGAGAGTGAGTGGGTGAGTGGGTGGGTGGTGATGCTACTACTACTGATGACGATGCTATTGCTGCTGCTGCTACTGAATGTCCAGAAATGGTTGAGTTCTGTCAGCTTCCACTTCCATGCTGAACTGGATGGATGGGTTTTGCGAGTTGAGATGATTTAGAAACGCGCTCAGTCTATCTTTGCCGTGTGGCCAGACCACCAACGTGTCATCCACGTAACCCGGCACACTGAGACCATCTGCTTGCTCCTGCCAGGAGCGCTTTGTGGGATGTCGCTACCGCCACGCGCTGCCTCAGCCTGCAGGCGCTGCTGAGTACTGCGTCCGCGTGAGAGTCGCGGCTCGCTACCCGCGGTGGAAGACAGGGGAGTGGTCTCCACTGTCGTGTGTCTCCGTCCCTCCACCACACAGCGCCGTGGGTGAGTGGGTGGGTGGGTGAGTGGGTGGGTGGGTGAGTGGGTGAGTGAGTGGGATGGTGAGTGAGTGGGTGGGTGGGTGAGTGAGTGGGTGGTGAGTTAGTTGGTGGGTGAGAGAGTGGGTGAATGGTGGGGAGTGAGTGAGTGGGTTGGTGGGTGAGTGAGTTGGTGGGTGGGTGGGTGAATGAGTGAGTGAGTGGGTGGGTGAGTGGGTGGGTGAGTAGGTGGGTGGGTGGGTGGGTGAGTGAGTGAGTGAGGGGGGGTGAGTGGGTGAGTGGGTGGGTGGGTGGGTGAGTGAGTGGGTGAGTGAGTGGGTGGGTGAGCGAGTGATTTGGTAAGTAGTTGAGTGAGTGGGTGGGTTAGTGGGTGGGTGAGTAGTTGACTGAGTGGGTGGTTGAGTGAGTGGGTGCGTGAGTGAGTGGGTGGGTGAGTAGGTGGGTGGGTGAGTGAGTGGGTGGGTGAGTGGGTGGGTGAGTGGGTGGGTGAGCGAGTGATTTGGTAAGTAGTTGAGTGAGTGGGTGGTTTAGTGGGTGGGTGAGTAGTTGACTGAGTGGGTGGTTGAGTGAGTTGGTGCGTGAGTGATTGAGTGGGTGAGTGGGTGGGTGGGTGAGTGAGTGGGTGGGTGAGTGGGTGGGTGGGTGAGTGGGTGGGTGAGCGAGTGATTTGGTAAGTAGTTGAGTGATTGAGTGGGTGAGTGGGTGGGTGAGTGGCGCACCCATTTAGCCCTCTCTATCCGGCTGAACAAAAGCTGTTCAGACATGCGGTGGCTGGGCATGCAGGCTACATGGCCCAGCCAACGCAGCCTTGCCTGCCGGAGGAGCTCACCAATGGGACTTTGCCCAGATCTTTCTGGGATTTGTGAGCTCCTCACACAATCCAGCCTGCAGGTTAAACCCAGGATGGATCGTAGACAGGCCAGCCTAAATGTTTCTAACCGGCGAATATGTTCCATTAGGGGGGTCCACTTTTCGCATGCGTAGAGAAGGGAGGGAATGACCGTGGCCGAGAAGACCTGAAGATTCGTGCGGAGTGACAAACCAGGTAGCTTCCACACAGTATTATGTAACCGATGAAAAGGTAATGCCGCTCGACTGATTCGGAGTGAGACCTCAGCCAGTCATGAGCACACTGCCCAGGTATGGGAAACTCTCCACTCTCTCCACAACTCCTCAATCACCAATTGGGAGTTGTGGGGGTGGAGTGTCCAATGGTACAAAATACCCAGGCAGGTGCTTAGTTTTGGTGGGGCTGATGGTAAGGCCCCACCTCTTAGTGGCACGCTCCAGTCTCAGCAGCAGCGTCTCCAACTCCTCTTCTGAATGAGCAGCTATTACCAAATCATCAGCATACGCAACATGGTTGAGCGATAGGGAGCCATCCCTTGACCGCACCCGGGCATCGATCAGCCTCCCATTGTATCTGTAACAGATGGAAATTCCTCTGGTACAGCTATTGAAGGCTTCACGAACTATGTGGTTAAAATAAATGTTAAATAATGTGGGAGCCAGAGGACATCCCTGTCGCACCCCAAGGTGTACAGGGAAAGGCTCTGACTCCCGGCCACGTAGTTTTATCCGGGCCCGCTCACCATCATGAAGGTCCTTAATGATCGTGAGCAGAGGGTCAGGGACTCCGAAAGCACGAAAAACTGTCCAGAGCCCAGTCCTACTGATGGTATCATAGGCCTTGACCAGGTCAATAAAGCAGAGATGTAGGTCTTGTTGGAATTCCCTACACCTCTGCTGTAGCAGACGGACAGAAAATATGGCATCTGTGCAGGACCGCCCTTTCCTGAAACCGCATTGGGGCTCCGCAAGCCTCTCCTCAGCGTGCCTGGCAAGGCGGTGT
>NW_026890892.1:0-23947 GCF_015708825.2 Lethenteron reissneri
CACTACACTATACACTACTATACACTACACGATACACTACACTATACACTACACTATACACTGCACTATACACTACACTATACACTACACTATAAACTACTATACACTACACTATACACTACACGATACACTACTATACACTATACACCACACTATGCACTACACACTACACTACACTATACACTGCACTATACATTATACACGCAATATAACCCAGACAAACCCTCTATCATGGAGAGAGAGTGTGTATATTTATTGTTGTTAATGAAAACACTGAAATTCGACTCGTTTCTAGGGTGGCGGATCCCGCCGGCGAGCCGGAGCCCACGGCACCTCCTCCCACGGCACCTCCTCCCACGGCACCTCCTCCCACGGCACCTCCTCCACAGCAGCAGCTCTCGCAGCAGCAGCTCCCACAGCTCCTCCCGCAGCAGCGGGGGGGGGCGACGCCGAGACCCGACCAGGAGTCCCCAGAGCAGATCGCCGCTGGCGCCGCCGCCGGCAGAGGCACCGGCCGCACGTCTTGGCTCTAGCGCGAGCGAGTTTCACCCTCGCCGCCGCCGCGGCGTCACCGGCCAATCGATTTTTGCCACCTCACGTTCCATTTACTCGCCCCCCCCCCCCCCCCCAATGCACCGCCGCCGTTTCCACCGTCTCTTTGCTCAACGTTCTTCCGTCGTCAAGGTTCAATGGGAGGCGACCGTCTGTGCCTTTTGTAAAGATTCTAGCGGCAGAGCGCGGGCACCCCACTCACGCGACGGTGTGGGGGCGGCACGTCGGGCTCCCAGCCTCGTAGCTCGGGGGATTCAGCTCTGCTGGGTTTGTAGCCCAGAGTGTTGGGAGCAGAGGTCGCAAACGGGGTTTGATTCCTTAGCCGTACCCGGCCGCACCAGGGTCGCAAACAGGTATCTGTGTGTGTGTGTGTCTGTGTGTATCTGTGTGTATCTGTGTGTGTGTCTGTATCTGTGTGTATCTGTGTGTGTCTGTGTGTCTGTGTGTCTGTGTATCTGTGTGTGTCTTTGTGTATCTGTGTGTGTGTCTGTGTGTCTGTGTGTATGTGTGTGTCTGTGTGTATCTGTGTGTGTGTCTGTGTGTATCTGTATGTGTCTGTGTGTGTGTCTGTGTGTATGTGTGTGTCTGTGTGTATCTGTGTGTGTCTGTGTGTATCTGTGTGTCTGTGTGTATCTGTGTGTGTGTCTGTGTGTATCTGCTTACATTATCAGAGTTATGTTTTGTTTGCATTATGGCTGCAGGTATTGTGGTCTATGCAAACATGACTCCTTGTAAAAAAAGGTGTCAGTTTTGTTGCAAGATAAAAGGGTAAAAAAACAATTATCATATTTTTCTACTGGTAAAGGAGGTTCCAATGGTGTAAATGGTTACTCACCAGTGACTCACGGCCTACCCGTACCCGGCCGCACCAGGGTCGCAAACGGGTACCCGTACCCGGCCGGGTACGGGTAGCCGGGTATCGGGTAGGGTACGGGTATCGGGTAGGGTACGGGTATCGGGTAGGGTACGGGTATCGGGTAGGGTACGGGTATCGGGTAGGGTACGGGTATCGGGTAGGGTACGGGTATCGGGTAGGGTATGGGTATCGGGTAGGGTACGGGTATCGGGTAGGGTACGGGTATCGGGTAGGGTACGGGTATCGGGTAGGGTATCGGGTAGGGTACGGCTATCGGGTAGGGTAGGGTATCGGGTAGGGTACGTGGTATCGGGTACCTGGTTGCGACCTCTGATTGAGAGTTCAATCTCCTTAGAACGCGTTTTTTTGTGGCATCGCGGCTTCCGCATTGGGCCAACGTATAAATGCACGAGTCGGGGTGGATGTTTCATTAAAGCAACCAAATCTTTTTGTTACTTTAGCTAACTTCTTAATTTGCGTGAGTTTCTGTTTTTAAATTTTTTCGTTATATTTCCTCACTCCATCGGTGGATACGAGGGCTTGAGTTTAGCGGGCGCACGTCCTTATTATACCGTAGCAGCCGGCTCCGATTTATATTGACAAAACAAACGGCATTTAAGATGTTGGCTATGCGGTTTGTGAACAGCTGTGGCCAAATCTGAACAGCAGGTGACGTGGTGTTGTGTATATTGTTTTTTTGAAAAATATAAAAATTGGGATTAGAGGAGTCACGCGGTATTCTCATCCTCTTATCGGCGAGGTTATCTGTCATTTTTGCTCCTTTTAGCTGGAAGGTAAAGATTCGCAGATGGCCCCACAGATAATAAGATCAGCAGCTCTATTGGTGTTCCCCCGTGTCACAGCGGATCACAGGAGTTCTGCATGAATTTTGCGCAGTGTTTGAAAGCTATCATTCAACCATTATGCACCAGATATACACAAAAACTGCGTTTAAACGATCTCCCTTGTACAGATAAAAAAACATACGCCCACAACATACCATTACCACACATCAACGCAAATGCAGTGGGTTCTCATCAGGCGCACGCCAAGACTGGGAGGCAGCAAGTTTTATTCTCTCACACAACCAACACTATTCAACGTTCCAAGGTGATTCTAGATTTGAAGCTTTCGTGACTGCAAGGATTCATATTCTTAGGTTTTTCGGTAAAGTCACCGTGTAGGTAAAACATTAAAATTAATAAAAGTAAAATAAATAAAAATCACGACGTTTCGGAGGCAACACAAGCTTCCGTCTTCAGGTGGAACCGTCACAGCCACGACAGCTGTATCAAGTAAATGAGAGATCGCAAGAGCTACCACTCCGTATATATAATGGTTGGAGAGGGGGGAAGGGCCAAGTACGGCACACTTTTTATTAATTTGGTAAGGTGAGGCTTAAGACTAGGAATAGAATGCAGTCTATTGCAATCTCTCATTTACTTGATGCAGCTGTCGTGGCTGTGACGGTTCCACTGAAGACGGAAGCTGTGTTGCCTCCGAAACGTCGTGATTTTTATTTTTACTTTTATTGATTTCAACGTTCCCAGGTGAACCAAGCACATTGCGAGCGACTGCGCTCATCGCGGGCTAAGCACGTAAGGTGGTGGCCGCCGTCCCTACCCACTTCGCCGTTGAGCGGAACCCCTTCGCTACCGTTGGACGGGAACAGGCGACGCGTACGGAGGCTGAAAAGCGAAGATGGAAGTGGACGACTTCTTTCCCGCGGTTGAAGAACCACGCGGGGACTCCGCACCCCCCCCCCCCCTCCCCGTCAGTCACACTCTGGGTCCACATCACGATCTTAAATTTGGAGCTTTCGTGACTGCAGGAATTACTCTTTGGTTCTTTCGGTGAAGTCACGTATAAAGATAAAATAATAAATTAAATACTAGCATAATACGACGTTTCGATTGCAACACAAGCAATCGTCATCGGGTATAAATGAAATAGCGACATAAAATCTAACCAGAAAACTATAGACAAACATATAAGCAGACAGACATCACCAAGGTACACAGAGAGAGAGCAAACACAGGCACAGAGAGGGGGGATCGTCTCTGTGGCGAGGCCTTAAATAGACAGAGGGGGGCGGAGGCAGAGAGAGGGAGGGGTTAGAGAAAACATTAACATGTCAATGAGTACGAAGAGACGCGTAGTAAAGTACGCAGGCTTGAACATTAGGAGAGAGGGAGAAAGAACACACTAAATTAAATAACCTAGCAAAATATCGAAATGTTATGTAATACAACACAGAGAGTCGGTCAACACACAACGCATAGCCTGGTCGATTACGTATTTCAAAGATTGCTGAGTCAGCACGTGGCCATCCCCTTCTGGGCCACGTGCTCCGTCACATCTGGAATGTGCCCTCTAGTGAGCCCTTGTGTATAGTACACCCACTGTCGCCATAGAACAGCCCATTTATACTACAGGTGCAGTGCCATGAGAGGGGCCACTGTGCCAGCCCAAGAGGGGAGGGGCTGCTGGGGGCTCTGGGATCCCGGGCGGGTCCAGACGCTTAAGCCTCTGGGCGCCAGGCGCTGGGTTCCCAGGGGGTCCAGACGCTTAAGCCTCTGGGCGCCAGGCGCTGGGTTCCCAGGGGGTCCAGACACTTAAGCCTCTGGGCGCCAGGCGCTGGGTTCCCAGGGGGTCCAGACGCTTAAGCCTCTGGGCGCCAGGCGCTGGGTTCCCAGAGGGTCCAAACGCTTAAGCCTCTGGGCGCCAGGCGTTGGGTTCCCAGGGGGTCCAGACACTTAAGCCTCTGGACCGCCAGGCGTTGGGTTTCCCAGGGGGTCCAGACACTTAAGCCTCTGGGCGCCAGGCGCTGGGTTCCCAGGGGGCCCAGACGCTTAAGCCTCTGGGCGCCGCCAACGGGGGGGGGGGGCTGTGTGTGCTCTGTGGGATGTCTGGTGGCGCACACGGCCCCACCGCTCGTTGGACCAGGCATAAAAGGAGAGCTCCCTGGACGATCGGGGCCCAGTTGTAACTCAAGACCCAAGACCCACGACCAGCCATCTGAAGACCCTGGGATGCTGTGAGAGCCAGCGCTGGGACTCTGGAACTCCCGACTCTACGACCTTGTGAGGGCGAGTTCCGGAGCGTAGCCAGAGTAGAATATCTAGGCTGTGTAGCTAGGCTGTGTACCTAGGCTGTAACAGAGTATCAGGACTGTTGGAGAGTTGGACTGTTGGAGTGTTGTATTGTAATAAAGAAGTTACATCTACAAGTGTCTCCGGAACCCGTTTCACGTGTACCATTCTTAAAGTATCAGGAAATAATTTACGAGTCGCTTGATTCAACCACACTGACACTGCCTGCACACCAGCACACCTCCAACCATTAGGATGCTCCCTGCATCTGTGGAAAACTGCCAGCCTCAATTTCTTGCAGTGCACCACAGCTCAATTGTAGACCCTGCTGCTCCGGGAACATGCTTCACTCGCTCCGTTGAAAAACATTACACCAGCCGCCTGATACACGCACTTACCATTCTCTCTCCCAGTGCCAACTCCACAGCAAGGGGTACACCAGGGGTCGGGAACCTTTTTGACTGGGAGAGCCATAAAAGCCAAATATTTCTAAATATATTGCATTGAGAGCCATATAGTAATTTTTTACGTATAATAAATTAAATGTCTTACTTTTAATGCGACTTCTGGTGCTGCGTGGTTTTGCTGATGGCCTTGTGTAGTCTGGTTCGTACGTGGTGAGGCTGAGCTTCATGCAGGCGTTGAGGCCCCGTGACCCGTGAAATTTATCTTCAAAACTAATTTGTGTTTACTTTAAAATGAGACAGTATTATTAAGCAATATCACAAGTATTTTAAAATCAGTTCCAAACTGATTTTTATTTATTTTTTCAACTCAAAATTGTCTGGGAGCCATATGCCGTCACCAAAAGAGCCATATATGGCTCGCGAGCCATAGGTTCCCGACCGCTGGGGTACACGGTACAATGCTTTTCTCTAGGTGTGTGTGTGCAGCTTTGCGCCCATTACATGATTGTGTGTGGCCGGAGGAACAGCAAGCCTTCTACCCTACTATTCATAAAGCAATGCATCGTGTACCCCTGACCTCTCAATACACCTAAAGTAGGGTTGCCCAGACTTCTCAAAACGTGGTTCCATATTCATGCTTCAGTAGCGCTGCTGGTACTGTTCATCCCAGCGGGCCTGCTGTTGGAACTGCGGGTGCTGCTGCCGAAAGGCTGGCTGCTGCTGTCTGGCCCAACCTTTCTCCTCTCCATAGCCCTGCTGCTGGCCCATGCCGTGGGTCGGCTGCGAGGGCATTTGTTGCTGCTGCATCAGTGGCCGCTGTTGCTGCTGTTGCTGCTGCGGTGGCGACCGAAACACGGGTGCTTGCGGCTCCACCAAAGCCGCCGACTGCCCCTTCTGCGACACGGCAGCCGATGCCTGCTTAACGAGCTGCGATATCGCCGGAGCGCTCTGCATGAGCATGTCAAGCGCCTTGCGCACGTTGGGGTTATCCAGGCCGAGAGACGACAGGTTTACAGTGGTGGGACCGAATGTCGTGCTGGTGGTGACGCGCTCCTGCTGTTGCGGAGGCACCAGTTGCTGCTGCTGCTGCGACGGCATTCGCACGCCTTGGTCCGAGAAATCCCTGCCCATGTTGCCGTAGTTGCCGTAACCACCGACCTGACCCTGAGCTCCCTGCGCAGAGGTGGTGGCGCGCGGCTGCAGCGCATCCTCCATGGGTGCGTGGCTCAACTCGGACTGCGCGCCTACCGACGGCGTTCCTGGCAGCCAGCGCGAGTTGCGTCGCAGCGGGGAGAGAGGACGCGACGCCGCCACTTGCCCCATGTTGTTCGCCTGCTGTCTGCCCGCCGTGTGGCCCGATGGGGGCAAGCTCCCCTGCCTTCCCATCCCCGCCGCCATTGCACCTCCACCGCCGCCGTCGTTGTTGTTACCGCTGTTAAAGCAGCGCCGGGCGCGTCGGCCGCCGCTCTGTTAGCGTACGCGCCTACGGCTTTGCTTGCCATGTTGGGCAGTTGTTGGTCAAGTCTCTGGCGAGCCGGTGGTGTGTTCTGTTGAAGATGGTGCATTCCAATCCCTCCCTCAGCCAAGCGTGGCGGGGCGGCTGGCTGATTACGCATTCCTGGCACACAATTGAAATCAAATATGTGACGTGTTAAAGAGGCTACATTGACTATTTTTTTTCTAGAAATGTGTTTCTCTTCGTCGTAGAGGAAAGCTGCTAGATGTGAAAAGGTGTAACGCCTTACCAAGTTTAGTTTCTGTACTGCAGTAATAAAAATGGTGAAATTCTAAAATCACCCTTGCTGAAGGACATAAGAAATGACAAATTGAAAAATGGGAATTATCAAAAAAACTCTAAAATAATATTCACATACCCTGAGCCAAAATGAATGCAATGCCAGAAATAAGTATAACCCGTAAAAACAAAGTTTTTCACTATAAATCCTTTATATGCGTGGCAGCGAACTTAATATAAAGGATTTAAAAATATATTCGCCTGTGGAGGACGCGGGGATCGATCCCGCGACCTTTGGCATGGGAAGCGAGGGCGCTACCAACTGCGCTACTCCGCCACGGCCTGTGGATGGGTTACGCTCTGGGCTCCTACACTGTGACGTTCAGCCAAAGCCATGAATGCGTTCTATTTGAATATATGTAAAATAATTTTTTTTTGCCTAAACAGTGTAAAATTTGGAGAATTTTTTTTCACGAACAATAATTGTCTGGCACAACGAGTCTGTGTGGAAAATGTCAGCTCGATTGGATCACGGGAAGTGGGTTAAAAAACGACCGAAATATTTGCACGGTCGTAAGCAAGCAAGCACGCAAGCAAGCAAGCGAACTTAATATAAAGGATTTTAAAAAAGACACTGAAAAACACACCATATGAAGACATCTTAAATTGAGCCTCTCCACCAAATTTGCTTTCCTATTTACAAACTGAATATTAACATTAGGGCTTGAGGCAGGTAATACAACAGCTTATGTAAACACTGCAAACATAATTTCTTCAAGGCAGAATTCAGAATTTTAGCTGAAGGAAAAAAAAACCTCGTGAGATGGGACATCTCGCTTACTCGGGTGTCCATTTAAAATGTTGATTTTGCACAATCGTTCAATGTTGCGAATGATATTCACAGGGTCTTTAACTGCAACATTACAGCATTAGGCAAAGACTGACAATTATCTACAACAGCGGTCGGGAACCTATGGCTCGCGAGCCATATATGGCTCTTCTGGTGACGGCATATGGCTCCCAGACAATTTTGAGTTGAAAAAAAAATACAAAAATCAGTTTGGAACTGAATTTAAAATACTTGTGATATTGCTTAATAATACCGTGTCATTTTAAAGTAAACAGAAATTAGTTTTGAAGATAAATTTCACGGGTCACGGGGCCTCAACGCCTGCACGAAGCTCAACCTCACCACGTACGAACCAGACTACAAGGCCATCAGCAAAACCACGCAGCACCAGAAGTCGCATTAAAAGTAAGACATATTTAATTTATTATACGTTACAAATACTATATGGCTCTCAATGAAATATATTTAGAAATATTTGGCTTTTATGGCTCTCCCAGTCAAAAAGGTTCCCGACCCCTGCAATATACTATACCAACATTAATCACTTCCTAACATGGTTCACTATTGACGAGATAATCAACTGTAACATGAGCAACGCTGCTGTGCTTACCTCTGCCACGCACGCACCTTTAATGCGCAGCTACCGCTAAATTGTGGGTTAATTTCATGGAAACGGACACCCGGATTACCAAGTGGCCACCTCAAATGTGAAGTTCACTCCTCTCCCAAGAGAAACGGAGCTGATGCTGCTGCTGCTGCAGCAGAAGCAGCGTCCATGGGAAGTGGTGCCAAAATCCCTGTTGCAGCCGACCGGCCGGTGGAGTGGGAGTGATGACGTGATCCATAGCAAAAGCCAACGAGCTGATGCTGCTGCTGCAGCAGAAGCAGCGTCCATGGGAAGTGGTGCCAAAATCCCTGTTGCAGCCGACCGACCGGCCGGTGGAGTGGGAGTGATGACGTGATCCATAGCGAAAGCCAACGAGCTGATGCTGCTGCTGCAGCAGAAGCAGCGTCCATGGGAAGTGGTGCCAAAATCCCTGTTGCAGCCGACCGACCGGTGGAGTGGGAGTGATGACGTGATCCATAGCGAAAGCCAACGAGCTGATGCTGCTGCTGCTGCTGCTGCAGCAGAAGCAGCGTCCATGGGAAGTGGTGCCAAAATCTCTGTTGCAGCCGACCGGCCGGTGGAGTGGGAGTGATGACGTGATCCATAGCGAAAGCCAACGAGCTGATGCTGCTGCTGCTGCTGCTGCAGCAGAAGCAGCGTCCATGGGAAGTAGTGCCAAAATCCCTGTTGCAGCCGACCGACCGGCCGGTGGAGTGGGAGTGATGACGTGATCCATAGCGAAAGCCAACGAGCTGATGCTGCTGCCGCTGCTGCTGCAGCAGAAGCAGCGTCCATGGGAAGTGGTGCCAAAATCCCTGTTGCAGCCGACCGACCGGCCGGTGGAGTGGGAGTGATGACGTGATCCATAGCGAAAGCCAACGTGCCATCCACGTCTGTAAACTTCGCTTTTCTCACTACGAACTTTTCGCGGCGTACACCGATCCGCGTCCTGCTTAGATTTACGCAATGTTTCTGTGCCCAGGCCCCTGGCCTCCGTAACAAGATAATCTCACCTTTGATGTGGTAATGACGATGACTTCAAGATTTCTTGCCCTCTTCAATCTTGGTAGGCTTATTGTTGTTATAGATGTAATGTCATTATACTAATAACTTACAGCCGTTTGTAAATAACTACACTGTTTCGGTGATTATACTAATCTACTTGTAAAGTGTTCAAGTTATACTTTGAGTGTAAGGTTAAGTTTTTGTTTGTTACTATATGAATAGAGTGGTGCTCTTATTCATATAGTAGTTATACATGAAAATTTAAAGTTATTCTAGAGGTGGAATTCAACTTACGAGGTATTGTTAGTCTTATTTATTGGTTTAAACTCATCATAGTATGAGCGTATGTGCAGTGTTCATATTATATACTGTAGTTTCGTAGTACATATAATGCTATTCTCAATAGTTTCCTCGAGTGTTCCAGTAGTGCCGGAATTCAAGTCAAGTTTCATGGCTTCAGTCACAGTTAACCCAAAATATATTTTACAATCTTCCCGGATAATGCCTTAACATTGCCTACGAGACATCACCAATGCCTACCACTTATCTGCAGCAACCCCAAGACACACAGCACCAGTGCCCCTAGAGTCCCCCGCACGCTGCCACCGTACCTCTTTCGTCGAGCGCCTTTTCACGCAGAAAGCGCACTTGCTCCGAGATGCGATCCAGCTCTTCCAGGGACATGTCCTTCGCCTCGCTCAGAGCGCTGCGTAGCGACGACGACGGCGAGTTGGCATGCTGCGAGTAGGCCGCTGCCGCTGCCGCCCGCTCACTCGGGTACCTGGACGTGTTGCCGCGCGCGGGGACCGGGCCGGTGAGGTGAATCTGTGGGCGACGCTCGCGCATGTAGCGGTGGGGCCAGGGTGTCCGGAGCTGGTGGGGCACGCGCGGGGGGGGCCTGTGTCGAAAAGCCAGTTCGAAATTCCGGCACTTGCGAGAAACGGTGCGGCCGCTGCTGGCGCCGCAAGACGCTGTCGGCGCGCTCGGCCGCTTGTCTGGCGATCTCACTCCGCCGCCGCCGCCGCCGCTCGCGTAGGTCGCCCATGTAAGACTCAAACTCGCGACCCACGAGCTCCATGGCCACGGGCAAAGGCGTGTGGTGGTGTTCTGGTGGAAAACGCGATGTTTATGGCGCCACATCGAAGCTACCCGGATAAAGTCAAACACTACAAACGCCACCTTCAGTGGCATCGAAACAGAGAATTTTTTTTTCTCTGTAAGCCCAACAACATAGGTTTATTTAATCTTTGTTTCCATTTATTTGAAAGGAACACAAAGGCGAAAACGATATTGCATTGCAAATAAGTATAACCCGTAAAAACAAAGTTTTCCACTCTAAATCCTTTACATGCGTGGCGGCTAGAGTCCTCTCGTCCTCTGGCTTGAGATGGCTGCCACCTATGGGTCAGATGATTGCATTGCACCATTAAGCAATTGGTAATTAAATATAATATTTTTGTCCTAAAAAGTGTAACATTTCGGAAAATGATTTTCACGAACATTAATTGTCACGCACAACGAGTCTGTGTGCAAAATGTCAGCTCGATTGGATCACGGGAAGTGGGTTAAAAAACGACCGAAAGATTTGCACGGTCGTAAGCAAGCAAGCGAACTTAATATAAAGGATTAAAAAAAATACTGTCATACATTGCACCTATGGATGTACGCAAAATTATATTTTGCCAATCGATAATTACGTATAATTTGAAATTAAAAACGAACAATGCACGTGGAACTAAAAAATTCAACTTCCCTATTGGGTGAAAAACATTTTCCATCATGGCTGGTGACACCAAACGCAAGTTAACATTTTGCTGTGAAAAAAAAATTAGGTTTGCACAACTTTTACAAGACCAGCGTTCATCATCAGGCCTACAGAAAGCCTTCACCAATTTCAACGATTCTCCCATGGCGGAGTGCGATTCCCTTCGCACTTTTTCCGACTTTATGGAGCAGCAAGCTAGCCGGCCACATCCACAAATGAAGCTTGCCTTTCGGTTGCCACGATGCATACGGGGGTCGGAGGGCTTACGTTGCTTGTTCCCCTGAAGGACGTGGACAGAGCAACAGTTGTCCGTCACGTGTTGGGGCTTCACGGCGATGGCGAAGGCGGAGCCTCCATTCCTTACATCGTTCAGGGCCTGGCCCAGGAGGTTCTGCGAGCTCAGCATGATGAGATCCACAGTGAGGCCCATATTCCGAGCTTGCTTTCCTATATTCTCTGCATAGTCCCTGCAACACCACAGAACCAATAAGTCAGGAATGGAGCAATAATAAGTATAACCCGTAAAAACAAAGTTTTTCACTATAAATCCTTTATATGCGTGGCAGCGAACTTAATATAAAGGATTTAAATATATATTCGCCTGTGGAGGACGCGGGGATCGATCCCGCGACCTTTGGCATGGGAAGCGAGGGCGCTACCAACTGCGCTACTCCGCCACGGCCTGTGGACGGGTTTACGCTCTGGGCTCGTATACTGTGACGTTCAACCAAAGCCAAGAATGAGTTCTATTTGAATATACGTAAAATAAAAAATTTTTGCCTAAAAAGTGTAAAATTTTGGGAATTTTTTTTCACGAACATTAATTGTCTGGCACAACGAGTCTGTGTGGAAAATGTCAGCTCGATTGGATCACGGGAAGTGGGTTAAAAAACGACCGAAAGATTTGCACGGTCGTAAGCAAGCACGCAAGCAAGCAAGCAAGCATGCAAACTTAATATAAAGGATTTAAAAATTGTGTCACATACTTAAATGAGTACTTGGTAGCAGTCATCGTCATAGGCAGTTTCTGAGTCAGTCTCTCTTCCGAAGATCCACCACCGAATTCCCAAAAACTGATACTAATTTTACAGAACGCAGATGTCGTATGGGCTGAGTCTCTTTCTGACTGGGCTATCAGTTCGCAAACGCTTGATTGCAATGCGAGCAGACTTTACAAGATGCCCTCCCAGCTAAATAAGAAAAAAGTATAAGGAATTCATGACAATATAGATTTGAGGAGGCTCTAAGGGTTAACGTGTGTTTATATCAAATCACCAACAATGATATTACAGTGGGCCTGAATTCCAGACTCTCACCAAAAATGTACCTTCAATTATAGTAAGTTTTCCAATTTCAGCTGAGTTGATAATTAGAAGGAAGCATCCATTGTAAAAGTTTGATTTTGCAATTCTGCAAAATATTATTTCTACTGACAAGTGGTTGACCACGTCAGATACTCAAAGTTCCGTGAAAGAACTGGACTGAGATCAAGCCGGTAAGAGAATGGTGCACGGAGATGATAATTTTTGGTAATTCAAAATTCGCAATTTTTTTCAGTGTTGAAACTCCAGTCAAATAATTTTACTTAATTATTTTCCAGCAGGAATAGCCAATCCATTGCTATTTCATCATATATAAACGTTCAAAAGTATCAACTAATGACTTTGTGTAAAAGTCAAGCTTTTTTGTTTAAACTCAAAAGCGCTTGAAGCTTTCGTGAAATAGGAACGTGATTGTAAAATTTTACACGATAAAATATTAGGAGTTATACTTCGTTTACGTGTGTAATTCATTTTCAGTTACGGAATGTAAAATTCTACATTTCCGAATGACAATTCCTCCAGCCTAAAGTCTCCACCTAGTGTCAATACAGCATCACTGTAAGAATATCCTTTTCTCATTACATGGGAATTGTAGCCAAATATGACGTAATCACTTACTTAATGGCAGGGTAAATAAAATCTTGATTTAAAGCTTTTGTGACTGCAGGGATTGATATTCTTTTTAAATCCTTTATATTAAGTTCGCTTGCTTGCTTGCTTGCGTGCTTGCTTGCTTACGACCGTGCAAATCTTTCGGTCGTTGTTTAACCCACTTCCCGTGATCCAATCGAGCTGACATTTTGCACACAGACTCGTTGTGCGTGACAATTAATGTTCGTGAAATTTTTTCTCCAAAATTTTACACTGTTTAGAGAAAACAAATTAAATATTTAATTACCAATTGCTTAATACTGGCAGACAATCATCTGACCCATAGGTGGCAGCCATCTCAAGCCAGAGGACGAGAGGACTCTAGCCGATGCCACGCATATAAAGGATTTAGAGTGAAAAACTTTGTTTTTACGGGTTATACTTGTTTCCCTTCTACGTGACTTTACCGAAAGAACTAAGAGTATGTAAATAAAATCCTGCAGTCAATATGGAGCAGATGCCAGTGGCAGATCCACACGAAATGTCACCACTCACTTTTGCTGCCGTGAAGCCACAATGACAACACAGTCCACAGGTCTCTCACTGTCATACTGTTTAGAGATTTCATCATAAAACTTTAGGTAGAGCTCTTCACGCTTGATTTCATCTCCTGACCAAAATATAGTTGAAAGCATTCAGCGCAAGACAACTGCACATAGTTAGAATATTACAATTTTCCTCAAATTTCTAATGCTGTCTGAAGCAAGCTGCAATAATAATAAAAAAAATCCTTCATCACATTTGACTACATATCTAATGCACCCTAAATGTTAAAAACTGTAACATACTCGATAAATGTCATCTTAATAAGTGACAAGTTAGAACTGAAGAGTTTGGAGGGCAGAATTATAGATGGCACCAGCAAATAAAACATTAAAAACTGAACCTAAGTTAGTGTATGCACGAGAAAAAAGCTAAGCACATTACATAATGCGCGGTAGTCCCTTCATCTATATATATTTTTTGAAAACTTTTTGAATAGAATTTATATCTAGATCACACACATGAAATAATAATCTGACAGACCTGATGAAGGCATGTCTCTGGCTGGTCGCTGGTCTTCATCATCGTATGATGGCCCTCTATAAAATAAAAAAAACACCATTACACCATTTCTCACAATCAAAAACATCGCTCAAATACCAATCGTGCTCTGTAATGAATACTCCAGTTACCTGAAAGGCGGCTCGTTCTGGTCCTCTTCACCCCACAGCGAAGTGTTGGGTCCCTTTTTTCCATAGCCTCCCCTGCCGGACATGCCCCCCCGACCGGGCATGCCCCCCCGACCGGGCATGTCCCCTCTTTCGTGCATGTCCCCTCTTTCCTGCATGTCCCCTCTTTCGTGCATGTCCCCTCTTTCGTGCATGTCCCCTCTTTCGTGCATGTCCCCTCTTTCGTGCATGCCCCCTCTTTCGTGCATGCCCCCTCTTTCTCGCATGCCCCCTCTTCCGTAATTATCCCGTCTTTCGTGCATGCCTCGTCTATCAATCATACCTCCTCTGCCAGCCATGCCCTCCCTATCGAACATGCTGCCTCTACCACCCATGCCCTCCCTATCGTGCATGCCGTCTCTTCCACCCATGCCCTCCCTATCGTGCATGCCGTCTCTTCCACCCATGCCCTCCCTATCGAACATGCTGCCTCTACCACCCATGCCCTCCCTATCGTGCATGCCGCCTCTACCACCCATGCCCTTCCTATCGTGCATGCCGTCTCTTCCACCCATGCCCTCCCTATCGTGCATGCCGTCTCTTCCACCCATGCCCCCTCTGTCGTGCATGCCCCGCATGCCACCCCTATTGGGCATCCCCCCTCTGCAAGGCATTCCACCCCGGCCAGGCATGCTGCCCATCAGTGGTTTGCTGTTCATTATGTAATGGGGACCGCCATGGAACACAGGCTGCTCATTCCGCGAGGCCATCCTGTCCTGGGATGGGAAAAGCCGTGGCACCCTCCTGTCATCCCTCTCCCGCGAGCTCCTCCGCTCACGCGACCCCTCCTTTGAACGCCTGCGGTCGTCACGGCGCTCCCGGCTGGCACGTTTTTCTCTGCCACTCCTTGCTGATGAGTCGCGGTGGCCATCGCGAGACGAGGGTGGTGACCGGGACTTATCACGGGTCGAGCGGTGCCTCGAGTCTTGGCTCGATGACCGCTCAGGCGAACGCCTGAGGAGAAAGCTTCCATGCATTATCGTGCGTGCAGACGCCACCTGAAAATAGACTTGCAAACATTGGCCTAACTTTTGCGAAACACAGGTGCTGAGTTACTGGAATTAATACATAGCTGAGCATAAAGGCAAATTATTTATTTTAATGAGAAATAAGACATGCAAGGATAACTATAGAACCATTATATATTTTTAGGAACATTCTATAAAAAATTGCCATCTTTTTAAATCCTTTATATTAAGTTCGCTTGCTTGCTTGCTTACGACCGTGCAAACCTTTCGGTCGTTTTTTAACCCACTTCCCGTGATCCAATCGAGCTGACATTTTGCACACAGACTCGTTGTGCGTGACAATTAATGTTCGTGAAAATTTTTTTTCAAAAATTTTACACTGTTTAGGGAAAACAAATTAAATATTTAATTACCAATTGCTTAATGGTGCCATGCAATCATCTGACCCATAGGTGGCAGCCATCTCAAGCCAGAGGACGAGAGGACTCTAGCCGCCACGCATATAAAGGATTTAGAGTGAAAAACTTTGTTTTTACGGGTTTATTTTTTTAACGTTGCATGTTTTTGACATTGACTTAACTCAGGTGCTCAAAAATGCATTTAACAATCAAACAATGGTCACTAGATATATCATTCAGCTTGCTATAAAAAAAACAGCAAAAAAACAAACACTGACCTCTTTGAATCATCATTTCTGTAGAAATAACAATTATAACAATGTTAAATAATATAAAAACAATTAAACATGAATCTTACCATCAGCCAAGGGAGGTGTATTCACAACACTCAATAGTAAAAAAAATTAACCCGTAAAAACAAAGTTTTTCACTATAAATCCTTTATATGCGTGGCGGCTAGAGTCCTCTCGTCCTCTGGCTTGAAATGGCTGCCACCTATGGGTCAGATGATTGTCTGCCAGCATTAAGCAATTGGTAATTAAATATTACATTTTTTTTCCCCTAAACAGTGTAAAGTTTAGGGAAAATGTTTTCACGAAAATTAATTGTCACACACAACGAGTCTGTGTGGAAAATGTCAGCTCGATTGGATCATGGGAAGTGGGTTAAAAAACGACCGAAAGATTTGCACGGTCCTAAGCAAGCAAGCGAACTTAATATAAAGGATTTAAATACCAAAGTGTGCATCTCACTCTTAAAATGGTGTGAAATTGAGAATTTCCATTAAAACCTAATGGATATACACAAATGTCATCAAAACAAGTGGTGTATGAAGTGATAGATATATACTGAACTATTAAACACACTTGATGCAAAAACTATTTAATGAGTGGTTTATACACAGCACTTCAAATTAAAATGGGCATTTTCAGTTAATCTTGAATGACTTTTCTAAGGCTATCCAAAAGGGTGTCCTTCTGAAATAATATACCCAGACAATTCCACTGCAGATTTTATGCATCCGTGTAAAAATGTCATTAAAGTCTGAAGTGTAATTATGTGCTCCATTAAGTAAACTGTATGTCAGAGGGGCAGAAAGGCCACTTGCGATTTGCCGACACGAATGAAGATGCTTTGTGACTAGAACACAATAACTGTCTTGCAACTACACATGCAAATTTCATGTGAAAATAGTTTAACATCGGCAATGCCAGAAAGCTGTTTTAAAGATTAAAACATTTTACAAAGGTGGCTAAACCACGGATTTTTGCTTGTGATTCAATGTTAACAAAATTTTGTTTAAATGTTGAACATTGTAAATAAGATTTGACTTAAAGCTTTCATGACTGCAGGGATTCATATTCTTGGTTCGTTCAGTAAAATCACGTAGAAGGGAAATAATAAAATAATATAAATATAAAACAATAAAAAATTATCACGACGTTTCGACTGCAACACAAGCTATCATCAATAGTCAACGTGTTTGGGTTTAGATCGCCGCGTTATTTATAAATGTGTCGTAACCCTCCACCACCCGACACGGCCAATCGGTAAAAAAAGTGTCACGTTGACAAAAGACAAATAGTTCACTGCTTTAGCCCCCACACCGGTGTGTTGAAGCGTGAAACCACAACATTTACAAATTTTGAGTAGTACGACGTTTCGCTGGTAATTGCATCCAGCATCATCGGGCAATTCGCCAGAATGGTCGCGAAAGCCTACGTGTTAAAATCATCATCATCAGGTGTGAAATCCACAGCTATTTATATTATTTTATTATTTCCCTTCTACGTGACTTTACCGAAAGAACCAAGAATATTGTAAATAAACTAAGTGTATGCCAAATTCAGATTCTTTGGGTCTTTCGGTACAGTCACGTAGATAGGTTCAAAGTCACGTAGATAGGTTCAAATAAACTATCTACGTGACTTTACCAAAAGACCCAAAGAATATGAATTCCTGCAGTCACGAAAGCTCTAAGTCAAGACTCATGCCAAATTAAATTTCATATCTTTAGGAACCTGCATAAAAATATGACATTGGTTAAATGGTTAGGCTCTTCTGTAGAATAATTATGTAACTTTCAGAGAAACCACTTACACATATATGAATAATATTCTTGACAGCAAGCAACAACAACAACAAAAATATTAGAACAAGTTTTTCAGTAAAAAAATGAATAACATCATTTAGTAAAATTTCCAAATCACTATAGAAAGTGTGACAAGCTCCAAAGTGAAATGTGTTTCCATTGTTTGACAATATGGTAGCTAAAATTGTTAGAATGGTTTTAGTTACATGAATGTATACTTGAGGACAACACAAAAAGGCTTTCATAATTAAAAGTGAATCTCGACAAGTTATGACAGGCAAACAAGTGGTTAATAAGTATAACCCGTAAAAACAACGTTTTTCACTATAAATCCTTTATATGCGTGGCAGCGAACTTAATATAAAGGATTTAAAAATATATTCGCCTGTGGAGGACGTGGGGATCGATCCCGCGACCTTTGGCATGGGAAGCGAGGGCGCTACCAACTGCGCTACTCCGCCACGGCCTGTGGACGGGTTTACGCTCTGGGCTCGTATACTGTGACGTTCAGCCAAAGCGATGAATGAGTTCTATTTGAATATATGTTAAATAATTTTTTTTTGCCTAAAAAGTGTAAAATTTTGGGAATTTTTTTCTCGAACATTAATTGTCTGGCACAACGAGTCTGTGTGGAAAATGTCAGCTCGATTGGATCACGGGAAGTGGGTTAAAAAACGACCGAAAGATTTGCACGGTCGTAAGCAAGCAAGCACGCACGCAAGCACGCAAGCAAGCGAACTTAATATAAAGGATTTAAAAATGTCCAGATGGCATAGAAACTAAAATACTTTTCAACCCTTTAAAACACATGCGTGCACACTGTTTGTAGAAATGTTGGTGTTTGGGGCTGAGGACTGATTTCTTTACCTTTTGTAACTTTTTTGTGGACTGACTTAGGCATTGGTCTCTTTTCACTCTGAAACCACACAAATCTCTGCAATAAAATAGTGATGACAGATATTTAATAAGACTGCATGTCAACACAACAGGTAAAAAACTGAAAAAAGCAAAGTCAAATGTGGTGCAGTGGTCATAAATCACAAATACTAAGCCTGTATGATTTAAGAATTTAATGTTATAACGTGGGATGAATGCTTGTCTTAATTGGCTTACCAATGATGTTGCATGCATAACAAATTCTAAATGTGTACTGTAATTTAACAAAATATATGCACTCGTTGGATTATAAATTATGGAACCTTCAGCGAAATCCATGTAATTTGGCATCAAAAATTGTCTTGAAATGAACCATCTGCACATAACCATACCCCGCCAGTGTTTGGTAATGCAGGGTGGACATTACTCATGAAATAATCAGAGGCACTAATGAATACTTTTTTTAAAATGTCCTGCAACGCATTATATACAAGAAGATACGGTGCAGTATAGCTTCTTTTTTGCTAAATATATTTTAACCATGACAATCTCTCCAAGCTTTTGTGTCCCACTGAAAAGTGGAAACAGCAAAGTATAATGTCCATAGTGCACCACACTTTGTAAAAGCACTCAATATTGCTGCGCCATCTTGGCCGCGTCGTCGTCGTCAGCGTCTTTGAGGTGAAAATAAACAATTTCATTTCAATTTAAAAGCGCAGCCATCGCGTTGTCATTGTGCGAGGACCGGTGTTGGGGGCCCCGGTTGACAATCGAGGTTGAGCAGAAAGCAAACTGCGCGGGCCAAATCGGAACGCCCCGAGGTGGCGAGCGCGGCCTTTGTGCGGACGTGGGGTTATGGCAGTAGTCACCATCACTACCATCATCATCATCACTACCATCATCACCAATCACTACCATCATCATCACCACCATCACTACCATCATCACCATCACTACCATTATCACCATCACTACCATCATCATCATCACCACCATCTCATCACCACCATCATCATCATCACTATCATCCCACTATCATCATCATCATCACTACCATCATCATCATCACTACCATCATCACCATCACTACCATCACTACCATCATTATCATCACCACCATCATCATCACCACCATCACCACCATCATCATCACTATCATCATCATCATCACTACCATCATCATCATCACTACCATCATCATCATCACTACCATCATCACCATCACTACCATCATCACCATCACTACCATCATTATCATCACCACCATCATCATCACCACCATCATCATCACTATCATCACTATCATCATCACCATCATCATCATCACTACCACCATCATCATCATCATCACCACTATCATCACCACCATCACCATCACTATCATCACCATCATCACCACCATCATCATCATCACCACCATCATCACTATCATCATCATCACTATCATAACCACTATCATCATCATCATCACTACCATCATCATCATCACTACCATCATCACCATCACTACCATCACTACCATCATTATCATCACCACCATCATCATCACCACCATCACCACCATCATCATCACTATCATCACTATCATCATCACCATCATCATCATCACTACCACCATCATCATCATCACCACTATCATCACCACCATCACCATCACTATCATCACCATCATCACCACCATCATCATCATCACCACCATCACTACCATCACTACCATCACCACCATCATCATCACTACCACCATCACCACCATCACCCATCTACCATCATCACTAACATCATCATCACCATCATCATCACCATCACTACCATCATCATCATCACCACCATCATCATCATCACCACCATCATCATCACTATCATCATCATCACTATCATCACCACTATCATCATCATCATCACTACCATCATCATCATCACTACCATCATCACCATCACTACCATCACTACCATCATTATCATCACCACCATCATCATCACCACCATCACACCATCATCATCACTATCATCATCATCATCATCACTACCATATAATCATCACTACACATCACCATCACTACCATCATCACCATCCTACCATCATTATCATCACCACCATCATCATCACCACCATCACCACCATCATCATCACTATCATCACTATCATCATCACATCATCATCATCACTACCACCATCAGCATCACCACTAGCATCACCACCATCACCATCACTATCATCACCATCATCACCACCATCATCATCATCACCACCATCATCACTATCATCATCACCACTATCATCATCATCATCACTACCATCATCATCATCACTACCATCATCACCATCACTACCATCATTATCATCACCACCATCATCATCACCACCATCACCACCATCATCATCACTATCATCACTATCATCATCACCATCATCATCATCATCACTACCACCATCATCATCATCACCACTAATCATACACCACCATCACCATCACTATCATCACCATCATCACCACCATCATCATCATCACCACCATCACTACCATCACCACCATCATCACTACCACCATCACCACCATCATCACCACCATCACCATCTACCATCATCACTACCATCATCATCACCATCATCATCACCATCACTACCATCATCATCATCACTATCACCATCATCATCACCACCATCACCATCTACCATCATCACCACCATCAGTACCATCATCACTACCATCATCACCACCATCACTACCATCATCACCATCATCACCATCATCATCCCATCATCACCACCATCCACCACCATCACCACCACCCACCCACTCACCCTCTCACTCAACCCCCCACTTACCCACTCACCCACCCACCCACCCAATCACTCACTCACCCACTCACTCACTCACCATCACTCACCCACCCACCACTCACTCACCCACTCACTCACCCACCCACTCACCCACCCACCCACTCACTCACCCACTCACACCCACCCACCCACCCACTCACTCACCACTCACCCACCCACTCACCACCCAATCACTCACCCACACTCACCCACCCACCCACCCAATCACTCACTCACCCACCCACTCACTCACCCACTCACTCACCACCCACTCACCCACTCACTCACCCACCCACTCACTCACCACCCATCACCCACCACCCACCACTCACTCACTCACCCACCCACTCACCCACTCACTCACCCACCCACCACCCACTCACCCACCCAATCACTCACCCATCACTCACTCACCACCCACCCACTCACCCACCCAATCACTCACTCACTCACCCACCCACCCACCCACTCACCACTCACTCACTCACCACCCACCCACTCACCCACCCAATCACTCACTCACCCACCCACCCACCCACTCACCCACCCACTCACTCACCACTCACTCCTCACTCACCCACCACTCACTCACCCACTCACTCACTCACTCACCCACCCCCACCCACTCACACACCCACCACCACTCACCCACCCACCCACCCACTCACTCACCCACCCACCCACCCACTCACCCACTCACCCACCCACCCACCACTCACCCACCCACCCCCACCACCCACCCACCACCACTCACCCACCCACCCACCCACTCACCCACCCACCCACCCACTCACCCACCCACCCACCCACTCACTCACTCACCATCCACCCACCCACTCACTCACTCACCCACTCACTCACTCACTCACCCACCCACTCACCCACCCACCACCCACTCACTCACCCACTCACTCACCCACTCACTCACCCACCCACCCACTCCCACCCACCCACCCACTCACCCACCCACCCACCCACCACTCACCCACCCACCCACCATCACCACCCACCACACCCACCCACCACCCACCCACTCACCCACCCACCCACCCACTCACCCACCACCCACCCACTCACCCACCCACCCACCCACTCACCCACCCACTCACTCACCCACCCACTCACCCACCCACCCACTCACTCACCCACTCACCCACTCACCATCACTCACCCACCCACCCACCCACTCACTCACTCACCCACTCCCCACCCACTCACCCACCCAATCACTCACCCACTCACTCACCCACCACCCCCACCCAATCACTCACTCACCCACTCACTCACTCACCCACACTCACCCACCCACTCACCCACCACTCACACTCACTCACCCACCCACCCACCCACTCACTCACTCACCACCCACCACTCACTCACCCACCACCCACCCACCCACCCACCCACTCACTCACTCACCCACCCACTCACCCACCCAATCACTCACCCACCCACCCACTCACCCACCCACTCACTCACTCACCCACCCACCCACCCACTCACCCACTCACTCACTCACCCACCCACCCATTCACTCACCCACCCAATCACTCACCCCACCCACCCACCCACTCACCCACTCACTCACTCACCCACCACCCACCCCCACTCACCCACCCACCCACCCACTCACCCACCCACTCACCCCTCACCCACCCACTCACCACTCACCACCACCCACCCACTCACCCACCCACCCCCCACCCACCCACCCACCCACCCACACACCACCCACCCCACTCACCCACTCCACCCACCCACCCACTCACCCACCACTCCACCCACCCACCACTCCCACCCACCCACCCACTCACCCACCCACACCACCCACCCACCCACTCACCACCACACACCCACCCACCACCCACTCACTCACCCACCCACCCACTCACCCACCCACCCACTCACCCACTCACCCACCCACCACCCACTCACCACCACCACCCACTCACCCACCCACCCACTCACTCACCCACCCACCCACTCACCACCCACACCCACTCACCCACCCACCCACTCACCCACCACCCACCACTCACCCACCCACCCACCACCTCACCCACCCACCCACCCACTCACCCACCCACCACCCACTCACCCACCCACCCACTCACCCACACCCACTCACCCACCCACCCACCCACTCACTCACCCACCCACCACCCACCCACCCACCCACCCACCACTCACCCACCACACTCACCCTCACCACTCACTCACTCATCCACCCACTCACCCTCTCACTCACCCACTCACTCACTCACCCACCCACTCACCCACCCACCCACTCACCCACCCATTCACCCACTCACCCACCCACTCACCCTTCACTCACCACTCACTCACTCACCCTCTCACTCACCCACTCACTCACTCACCCACCCACTCACTCACCACTCACCCACCCACTCACCCACTCACCCACCTTCGCTTCTTCGCGATAAATGTTGCGAACATAAACTTCCCTTTGGCAGCGAGAAGGGCTTGAATCGCACGCAATGTTCAACATGCAAGGAGGTGTATCGGGTGGAAATGTGTAATAATCGACTGTTGCGGTGCACAGACGCGTGAGAAAGCGCGGGAAACCGCCGGGGGGGGTTCACTTCCGGATCGGAGTCGATTCGATTCGCTGTAGGAATCGATGAGTTCAATTCATTAAGTCTGTTGTACTTACACTGTGGAGTCGATTCGATTCGCGGTTGGAATCGATGAGTTCGATTCATTAACTCTGCCGCACTT